>NW_017177133.1:26704-43005 GCF_001652005.2 Ceratina calcarata
TATAGACACAGCTTTGCAACTTGTGAAAAAACTAAAATAAATTGATATTTTGTCTAGGATTTATAATATCGTTCGGCATGAGGTGTAACATGTCTATGGCAAAAATGGCCATGAAGAACGCCACCATAGGTGATAATCACACTCTCCAGTTTAATTGGACAGTTGGCGTAGAAAGCGCCCTGGACTCATCCTTTTTCTGGGGCTATCTAATAACCCAGGTGCCAGGAGGATTTCTTGCCTCCCTGTATCCAGCGACAAGAATATTCGCTACTGCGATCGCCATATCATCATTTTTAAACTTACTGGTACCTGGCGCGTTGAAGGCCGATCCGATCGTCGACATGATCGTGCAAGTCATCAAAGGATTCGTCGAGGTAAAATTTTATAACTCTACTATGCGAGTAATAATAACTTATCATTACGAAATGATTGATTCTATTTAGTTTAAAGTATTCTAGTTTTCCAATAAATGAAATTAGTATTAAAATATCCTTATTTTGTATTTCACTTTAAAATGGACACTTGCATAAAACAGGAAATGGATAATTTTTACAAGGTATTCTTTTGCCGGTCAGGGTGTCACATACCCAGCGTGTCACGGTATCTGGAAATATTGGGCACCACCGTTGGAGAGATCGCGTTTAGCCACACTGGCATTTTGCGGTTCTTACGCTGCCATGGTTATTGGCATGCCTCTCTCGGGTTATTTGACTTGGTTGTTTGGATGGACAGCGTCGTTTTACTTTTACGGTATGCAATACAATCTTATCTTCAAAGTTCACACCGATTGCCTGAATTGACCTTAATGGAAGCGTTTCGAACGTAGGTATGTTCGGGTTGATTTGGTATTGCTTCTGGTTGTGGCTGGCCTTCGAGAAGCCGTCGAAGCATCCGTGCATTTCGGCTCGCGAGCTTCGTTACATCGAGGACTCCCTTGGCCAGGGCCAAACGCAAATGCCCATGCCGACGTTCGCCACGACGCCGTGGCGTAAATTCTTTACATCTATGCCAGTATACGCGATCATAGTGGCCAATTTCTGCAGATCTTGGAACTTTTATCTGCTGGTGCTCTACCAAGGCCGTTTCATGCACGAAGCTTTCGACATGCATCTAGTCGAAGTAAGATCCTCACATTTTTTAATTCTTATCTAATTAATATACAGAGTGAGTCAATTAGAAGTACCAAATCCACTGTTGTTGAATGATTTTATCAAAACATATTGTTCATATGATGGCGATAATTAAATGAATTTAATAAATCCAAATATATTTTTATCAGGCTTTACAATGAAATCAGTGAACAGTGGATAATATTAAATAATACTTCTTTTTGACGTACCTTGTATTTCATTCGAATTTGGGTTTCATAGAAAATTAGTAGATGAGGGCCTCCACGTTAGACAAACCTACAATTAATAATAACTCTGTAATTGTACATTAAAAATGCTCGTTGCAGGCCGGCGTGATTGGCTCGCTTCCGCATCTCCTGATGACGATGATCGTGCCCTGCGGCGGTATGCTGGCTGATCACATTCGTAAACGCGGGATAATGACAACCACGAACGTCAGGAAGGTATTCAACTGCGGTGGTTTCGGAATGGAAGCTCTCTTCTTTCTCGTGGTGGCGAACGCGACCAGGCACAGGAACGGAACGGCAGCGATCGTCGCGTTGACTTGCGGCGTTGCTTGCAGTGGTTTTGCCATTTCCGGTTTCAACGTGAACCATCTGGATATCGCGCCCAGATACGCCAGCATTTTGATGGGAATGTCGAATGGGATTGGTACGATAGCGGGACTGCTGGTGCCTTTCTTCGTCGATAACATCACAGAGAAGAAGGTATGATTAATATCCGTACAGTATCACACAACCAAAAGATATTCCTTTTCTGACATATTATACAGTTTCCGTTAAACAGAAACACATTATGTAATATATATTATTAACGAACAAGAGTAAAATCAGTATTAAATGAATTTAATAAAACAGTCAGATCGTAAATAGTTGTCTTTGTGTCTTCTAGGATGCACACAGTTGGAGGAATGTGTTCATCATTGCGGCGTGCGTGCATATCTGCGGCGTGATATTTTATGGGATATTTTGCTCTGGCGAACTACAGCCGTGGGCAGATCCTACCTTAGAAGAACAGAAGACCTTCGCTATGGACGAGTTTAGTCAAGGAAAACCACCCGTTCCACCACCACCGAAGACGATGCAGTCCGAATTCATAGTAAGCATTACCCTTACCAATCATTACGATAATAATAATATAAATGTTATTGATGTATCAATTTATTTTTCGTTACAGAGACAACCATCAGGCGGAGGAGCCGACGATTGGAATACTTACGAGCAACCACAACCAGTGGATAATACCTACGTGCAACAAGAGAAACCAGTGATCAGTTATGGATCAACGGAAACCAATAGCAACAACCCTTTTCATTCGACGAATCCGTTCGTTACCGACATGAATGCATCAATGGTGCAGCCGCCAGCGACGAATGATTACGCGTACGACGTGACGCAACAGAATCAACAATGGAATTAAACTCATCGATCACCAAGTTAAGCGAAAGGACGTAAGAAATTCTTTACCTAGCTAATTAATCGTTTCATCGATTGCAGTACATTTTATTACAGCCTCTGGTACTTCTATTGATTATTTACGTTGGCTCTTAAACAAGTAAATTAATAGCACATATCACGCTATTAATTTAAATGCTATATATTAATTCCATAATTTTAGTTAAAATAGTTACTTGGCTTTTAGACAAAATGACTGAGGACTTAATTCTTTTGCAGAGTTATATATGTGATGTAAATTGATTTTTCATAACATCTCAGTTTAGTACTATAATCACTGGCGTTATTTTTCTTAATATAATTGACATTTACAGATATTTTATAAAGAATGCAATTATTAATTTCTTCTCGAATATCGAAAAATATTTAATTACTTCAATCTATGACTCACGTAAATGCAAATCATTTTTTTTTATGGAAATTGATTTTATTCACTATAAAACGATATTTTCAGCAAAAGGACTAAGACAGAGAACGGTTTAATTAAGCATAATAATTGAACTAAAAGCAAGTAACTATGTATAAAGGAAATTGAAGTACCAGCGACATGTTGAAAGAATGTAAAATAATTTCTTGATAATTCATATAGTAATCTCTAACTATTTGACAATAACGCAAAACGGCAAGCTTCACCGTTTAAATTACACTGCAACGAAATATGTACTTTTATTTTTTGCGATACCTAAGAGTGCAGTATGTAGTGCTGTACGTGGACTCAAAAGCGATAACCAGTCACGAATATGGATCTGATTTTTTTAGGAAAAAAAAAAAGTATATATCGCGGAGAAGCGGATGCGAGAATATTCAGATATTCCCTTTTTTCAGAAGGACATTTAAATTGAAAACGAGAAATGTAAATGAAAGAAGAAACTTTCTACATTATCAGTCATCATGCACACTTTCACATTTGCCAAAAATGGATAGAAACATAGTAACCGAATATATTTTATAATTCCGAAATTGGCCACCAAACTGATTAACATAAGTAACTCAGAACGTAAGAGCAAATGAATAAGTATATAGAAGGTGGCCTAAGAACTGAGAGATCAGAAAGATTTTGTCAACAAAATATACGAGCTATTATTTACTTACATATGAAAGTATAATTGAAAGTATAATTCTATTGCGAAATTAGAGAAGAAATGATTTTTACGAGAATATATACGCAGACAATAAAAGGAACTGCCAAACCTTCGCTGACAATAATTTATTAACAAAAAGACAATAAGAAGAGAAGGTTTGGAGAAGTAAGAACATGAAAGGATGAAGCACGATCGCTGAAACTTTTAGGTATTTCCGACGTTTTACCTTTCGTTTCGACGTCGAAAACGGATAATTTAATGGGACAGAAGTCGAGAGAGAGAGAGATGAGAAGATTAGAAACATAGCAATAAAAAAAATACAATATTAAAGATATACAAATGCCGATCGTCGAGTATAGAAAAAAGGAGAGAAAGAGAAACAAACGAAGAATGGTGCACGAGTCGTTTTTCAACGGCGCTCATTTTTTGAAATAGTACAACCCGGTCCTCGATGATAATAATCGAACGTACGATAACTAGAACGAGTTAATTGTCGCAACGTCAATATTTTAACTGATGGGACTGGCGGGTTATGGTAATTAAAAGACAAAATACACTATTACTACAAAAATAAAAATAAAAGGAGAAACGCCGTGTCTTGCGGTGGCGTTCGAAATTCGGGAGAGAAGACGTACGTTTCATTCAGGTACAAGTCGTATTGTAAACGACAGATCACATTAAACTTAAGCCTTTCAAGTTTAAATGTAATCAAATTATACTCATGGGACTCTGGAACATATGAAAGTATTCGTAAGAAAGTGATAAACAAGAAGAAAGTATTAGTATTGATAGGATATTACGTGCATAAAAAAGTACTGTAGGGCTCTCTTTGCTGGGACCTGATCTCTTCGAGTAAATATTCTCATCGGCGCGCACCGACAAAAGGATCTTTCATAATAGTGATAACCTCTTGAAACACACTTTTAATTCGATATGAAATTAATTAAGAATTAGATCTCGATAATTTTACAGGGAAAATTCTATATTCTGGGCTTTATGAAGAGGGTTTTCAAGTATAAAAGATTCAAGAATAATCGTTATGGTTTAGAACTGTCTTTTAACTATAGAAACTAGAAGCTAGAAGCTCTGATGGTCAATCATATGAGTATGGATTAATCTTCATACTTGTAAAAAATAGATAATTGACAAGATATCGAAAGTATTTTGTATAAGGATTCTAAAGAATCGATTTTTCAACAATTAAAAAAACAATTATTTTTAAATTATAGAAGATCCACTAAAGATAAATTAAATCTGTTAGAACAAACAGCCTGTGTACACTAAAATTTACATAAAGTTGACGATTTTTTTAAGACTAAGATCCCGTATATTTTTTTTAATGAGCACATAGTGTGATGTCGACGAATTTAAAATCTAACAGTGATACAAATAATTCATTAATACATAACAAAACACAATTAATTGTGAATTAATGTACAATAGCATCGATATTTTTTATTGAATAGTTATTCGAGTTTATGATACGACACAATTTATACGACGGTGTGTTTCAAGAGGTTAAACAATTGCATATTATTAAAAATTCGTGAATATGTCAATATTGGTGTGTTACTCGAGGTACTTAGCGACGGACGTGTCGAAATAGCGCATGCACGGTACATCGAAATCCTGGAATTACATACATGTATATATATACATATGTACATTCTTTGGGTGGATGGCAAAACGCAATATGTTAAGATGGACAAAGTTTAGAGATTAAAACTTTAAATAATTTACTGTCTTTTTACACGTATACAGAAGATATAACAAACTAAATGCAGACTGCAAGAAAAGGCGTTTACAGAAATTAAAAAGAAATACAGCTATTAACAATCGAAATGCTGTATATTTCGAAATCTAGAAGAAGGAGTTTATGATTTGGCTAGAAATGTGCAATACTCTAATTTATTTAACTGATCTTACAGTTGTTGCAATTTTAATTATGCTATAATTAAATAAGAAATCATGCCATGAATTTATTTATCTTGGGCTATCTAAACTATAAAGTTCTACTAGTAGCATTATGTTCAGGAAAATCTATGTTTACTATCATTCTCTTATTAAAATTGTACAATACAACTGCGAAGATTTTAAACAGCACTTCTTTGACAAAAGCACAAATTACTTATGGTTGATACATTAGAAAGTAATGAGAAAATAAAATAAATTTGTGATTTAAATGTTTGAAGGTATTAGATAGGGATGAAAGATCGTTGCCACTATTTGTTTTTATGAAAATTAAACGATTCAGATTTTGCCATCCAACCATCGAGATTCGGGCAATGGTGCCACGGTTTGGATACATCGAGTTCTACTGTACTAACAATAACTATAATTTGATGAAAGTATACACAGGAAAGTACGAACGTTAGTTCGAGAATTAGGAACGCGGCGCGTTATCATACACCTACATTGTCTTAGATGTTTATACTTCATTACTCTCATTATTATTACTATAATTGCTATTATTATCACACGTGAACACGTATTCGCACACGGGCATTTACACAGACACAGATACACGTACAAAAGGAGAACCGTATATACATATGTCACATAATATATATATTTCGTTGTTATATACGAACGTTATTGGCGATATTTCTGTCGCCAATTACAGAGAACAGAATATATATGTATATTACACGCGTTAAGAGCGACGGTGGTGTCCAATTCATTGCATTGTTTCGCGGGCGAATCGTAATACGACATACTTACATGTACATACATAAAATTTAATTGTTTGTACATCTGGAAAGCACAAATAGGTTGTATAGTTGAGTATCGATCGGCCGTTTACGATATCTTCTGAGATTTATCATAAAAAGATACCAAAATGATTGCCACGTTGAAATAAAATCTATAACATTCTATGACTAAAATGAAATACTATTGTTTCTTCAGTTTTCGGAAAAGTAGTCAACTATTTTATATTATATAAAATAGTTAGTAAGACTATTTGTATACTGATTTATAAAGTCCATATATTTAATGTAAATTCGTACTAATATATACAACCAGGCACTGCATCATAAACAAACACTGAGAGACGTCTGCTAAATAAGACTAAACGAATAATTTTTAGCCACTAGAATCCAACTGATTATCTTGAAAGAATAACTCTCCAACAATCAAGATTTTAACAAGCGCAAATGCTAAAAGATCGAAGACGGTCAGTCGAGATTTTGCTATACACGCGCAACGCGGAATCATATAATTACATGAAACGTGGGTATTACAGCTAGCATGTATATGTATTCACTGGAGCGGGCCATTTTTTCGTTGCACGAGGATGTACGAGATTAGTCAATTTGCGCGATCACTTTTTAAAGTAAAAACAGGTCTAAGTACATACATTAAACGCGGAATGTATGCATACGTAAATATACGATTGTATCTGTACGTGTACACGTGGCCGTTGCGATTAATTCAACGCGCTGATCATCGAGTAAAATTATCTAGATATTATTATGTAAATTGAAAAATTTGTCTCAGTCATATCGTGACTGTAATTAATAATAATACATGTATACACATTTACAAGGCCACGTTGCATTATGCAGATACTTCAATTAATCACATTAATCGAATTGACATTATCGTGTAAAAATTTTTGCAATTTGGAGCTCGCATCAATATTCTAATTTCTTATCATATTAAATTATTCATACAGGTAACTGATTACGAAAGTAAAACCACCCATGAAGCTATTCTAAACTGCAGTTTTTACTTCGAGTTAATCTGAGACTTGGTAACTGCAGATCTTTTCTTAGCTTTAGTATATTCGTTTACAGTAAAACTTCGTTGTCTCTGGTCTTTGAAGACAAGCACGTGAAGAGAGGTTAATAGAGAAGCAATGATTAATATAAATTTCGTTAATTCTAAACGATGTGTAAATAATATAATATACTACTAGTTATTAAAATTAACAGATATAATACAGACGAAAGGACTTATTACTCGATAAATATTATGTGCATAATATACAGAGGGAACTACATTACTACATTGCAATATTACATATACGCATATGTATGTATGTATATGTGTATACCATTGAGGGCAACATGTGAGCTATAAAGTTTAATCGCGATAGATGAAAAGTTTGCTTGAGCTTAATATATGTATGATATACATACGTCTTAGGCATTAAGAAAAATTGGGGGCGTTTTGAAATAATTTATTTTTTAGACTATTCGCGGTGCCGACAATAATATCTTGTAACTCCATGCACTTGTTACGTATCACACAAAAAAAGTAGCGTTTTTACAGAATTTGTTGTTAAAGCTTGTTCAAGGATACACGTTAACTCTTCGTATTCATCGAAGGCAATAAACAGAGAGGTACAATTATAAATGTAATAATTCAGAGACAATAAAAACCATGATTTCTAAGGAATTCTTAAAATAGGCCATTAAAAGAAAATACTAGCCTATAATTTTCTACATAACTCATTAAATTAACTTGAAATTAAATTATCTATTCTTTGATAATAATTGTTTTTATGATACGTCATAACGTTTTAATTGTATGTTAACAGTAAAGGATCTTTTATGTCATGCGAATTTTTCGCGCTTCAACGAACACGGGGAACGAAGAGTTAACGATTATCGCGCAACATTCTCCCTTTATCGTTGCGTGTCTATGACGCAACGAGATTTTCGATTGATTTACACAATGCAACAGTAGATTATTGTCTTTCGAAACGACGCGACGAATTCGAAACGAAATTTGTCCGACGGTGACGCTTTCTCAATTCGTGACTAGAACTTCCTCAGTTGTAGTTCTTTCTTGAAACAATATCATTAAATCGTCAGTAAGAATAAGTAATGATAGTGTCATGCTCGGTAGTAATCGGTATAAATCTCTTTGCTCGGTAGTAATCGGTATAATCACGCAGATAATAACCGACGCATCAGGTCTGTCTAGAAGTTTTCAACATTAAGTACAACTTGATTACTATTTGCAATATTCAAAGCAAAGTCTGTAAGTAAGCGAGGAAAGTGAAAACCTCGTGAGACTTTCTTACAATATAACACGAACTCTAGAATTCTATACTGTATTGTTTAAGATAGTCCTTAGCCAATTATAATTAGCTATTGATTGCTTTGGGTTATTCAGTGAATAATGCAATTGTCTCTCGAGTTTTAAAAAAATGAACGAACACAATTCATTTACAAATTGAATTTCATGATTTAACTTCATTATTAATTTACTTCACGATCTTCCAAATGATTTTTCATCTGTCTAATATTTTCAAAAATATTTTTCCACATTCTATGATTACATTTATATTAGAGCTGGGATTATCAGAATATGTATACATATATCTGTGGTCGGGATAAATGGGTATCTAGATAAAATCCGGAAATTCGAAGAGACTTTTTATTACATTCAGAAACAAAGGTGCATCTCCACTAATGAGTTGATATGGCTATGGATAATCCGGATTATTCGGATAGGATTTCTAGCCGGATTATTTTCGGATATCTGGATAGTTATCCCAGTTCTAGTTTATAATCGAAAACTTTTCACTGGTCTTATGTGGAACTATTATATAGACTATGAATAACAGAGATTCTATTTTTACCCTACTTTCTTCTAGAAGATTAGAAAATGACGGAAACTTTCTGAACGACCTAATATTCGAATATACATACGTATGTGTTTCCGTGGCGTTATGTTTTCATTTCGCGACTTTTTCTACTCATTGGAAAGTCGGAAATGCAAATTGCATGCGCTACGACGAACAAACGCGCGGCGTTGCACGCGATGTCCGTTGTTCACAAATATGTATGTTCGTCACTTGCGCGCCGAGCGGAACGGATTCGTCGTTATGTTAACGGAAGAAAGTGGCGTATCCGTTTTAAGAAAAGAATTATGGCAGAAGTACGCATATATTTATCGCGTTTCGATTAACATTTCGTTAAATTCATTTGCAAGTGTAGTGCGAATCGTTCTACTTATGGTGGAGTAGAGTCCGAATCTTCTATAAAAAATATCTGCAATCTGCTAAGCGTTATTTTTTCTACCAACGTTTCGATCGATTTTACATATAAAAACATGAATATTTAGACGTACGTTGCTTTATGGGATACTTTATATGAAATGTAATTACATGTATATGTAATTTATATGAAAACTGAAGAGTGAAATGAAGAATATTAGAATATTTTTAAATAACGAGCATTTCAAGAGGAAATAAACAAAATATTTGATGTGATTAAATGTAAAAACGATAAAGTATAATGAACATAATATATTTATTAACAAATGAAAGTAAAATTATAAGACTATCGGCGTATTGGTAACTGAACTCCATGAAGTAAAAAAATGTAGCTTATGCAAGCTATAAAGCACCAATAATTCGATAATGAAACAGAGAATCATGATAATAGTGAGTTGTCAAAAACAGAAGAAAGTAAAACAGAGTAACAAGATTACCTGTGCTTTTATACTAATGAATTTAAAATAATGCAGTAAAAGCATGATTTAAAATGGAATTGAACATGCAACATGAAACTGATACAATGAAATATTTCAAAAAAGAAATAGCAAGAAGCTAGAATTTACACATACGTGTAAACAAGATTGTTTAAACAACTGTATACCAAACGAGCGTATAATAATAATTGTGGCTCTGCTCTGCCAAAAGGAATTTGGAACGCAATTATTTTTTTGAGATCTGCATGCATAATCGAAGATAGAAGGACGATATCGTATGCACATGCTATTTTATCGAAGTAATAACTGGCCTAACGTTTATTCACGTTATCCACTGTCAGAAGGCGAACTCAAGATAATAACATGTAACTAATTAATTGAACTACGAACGATACGTAGGATAAGTTCCAATGCTGTTCGAACAATAATACTGATATATTTATAGACATATACATATAGGTCCGATAACGACTTAACGACAATAAAGGGAAAGCAAAGTAAATACGAGGTGGCCCGAATGTGGCGCGACAATGTACGAAATCAATTGAAAGGTTCGACGAAAGAACTAGGAGTCTCAATTTTTACTAATTTTACAGGAATTAAGAAAAACTTCGGATGAATCCATTCCCTTTGTAACGTGGAAGGAAATTATTGGAGGTACATAAGTACGAAGTAATATAATCTTATTATCTTTCTTAAAAACGTAATAAAAATCTTAATTTCAACAAAAAATTGAGCAGCCTGGTTCTTAGATCTAAACCTTCAATCACTGTTGAAGTGTGTTATATTGGTAAAATTCAAATTTCGACACAACTAAACATGAAAACATTTGTTCGACAAATGTCACGTTCAAATGCGTAAAGATAACGCAACATTGTGATAAAATTATATATTAAATCGGATTTGATAATTGATTTCATAAAACACTGCAACGATTACATTCTTACAGTGCGTGACAAAAATTTCTAAAATCTCTATCGGAAATCAAATGTAACTGACTGCGATTAGGTAAGAGATGATAAGAAAGAAAGCATACCAGTTGCATTCAATATATTTGTTTGAGAAGCGTCAAACATCTAAGATATTTAGAATTAAAAAAGTAGAATTTGCTGTTGGCACTGAATACGAACGAAACATGATGGTTTCGAATACCTTAACTCAGATGCTTATAACTGTTTCAAATACAGTTCTGAAAGATTTAGGATTAATAAGACAAATGCAGCAAAAAAATAAACAATGTCTTTGTAAATTAAATAGAGAGACTTTTGTTACGTACTGTATACACTGTATGCGTAAGTATTGTCGTGTTCAATCTTTTCGGAGCATCTTGCATCGCATTTATTAACGATATTAGCTTTACATATACTATAACCAACAGTGCGCGATGTTAAAACGATAAATAAGGAAAAGATATTTCTATAATTTATTTATGAGAATGGTTAAGTATTTTGCTCTACATTTCTGGGCGTTGGAATGCAAATACGTTAAAAATCTTCAGACAATACTGAATCGTTTAGATTGAATAAACATAATGGATAAGTTATTATGTTATACAAAGGAATTTGATGTTATGTTATAAAAAGGATATTGATAAGTATAACAGATGTGGCACTGTTAAGATTTAATGCACAATTTTTTATCGGATGATTTAAATGATCTAGTAATGAAGACTCGCTTATGATAAATATATCTAACTGTTACTATTGTTAATTTTTATATGTATACAAATAATACTTTACTTCAATAGATGATTTCGTATTAAAAATTTAAAGAATGTAAAGGAACGAGGATCGATATTTTGTTACAATTAACACGATGTATGAACTTTTATTCAATTGAGAAAAATGCGAATTAAAATGATAAATGTTACAATAACGTACGCTTTGAATTTTTTAATTTCACAAATTGAATCCATGATTCAATTATTTTCATTAAGTTATTTTGTATTTGCAACACAAGTGTGATAAATGATAAAAATTGATTAACCCTTCCTTTCCTGCATGCTTACAATTAGTAGCAAATATTAAGTATCAAAATTAATCTGGTCAAATGGCAAATATTAAGTACCAAAATTAATCAAGCTTCTAAAGTAACATTGATGCTTCTATTAACTTGTAAAAAGTTGTAGATCTTGTTATACATTTGAGAAGTAAGAAAGATAATAACATTTCCTATCTTTCCTTACGATAGCAAAAGTAGAAGCTTTTCATTTGACATGTATAATTGTAACCACATAGTTATATACATATAGCAAAGGAAGGGTTAAGAGTGTGTTGAGAGCTATTTTACTATCGTATAAAATAAAATTTGGAGAATGCTTGAAGTGTACACTAATTATAAGCATAAAAGAAAGTATTACTTTAATTAAATAAACTAAATCGTACAATATTTCTTAAAGAACCATTTGAAAAGTTATATAAATAAAAACATTATATATACATATATAAATAAGCACGAATATTCATAAAATATACATACATTATAATATGCCTACGCATATGTTTGTATATGTATATATGTACGTTTCATGTTTGACACGTTATGTATTCTACATACATATGTATACTCGCATGATGCTTGTACTCTAATCATGCAAATTCGTTATATCTACATTTTTGTTTGAGGTACATAATTTAAACGATACCCAACTATTCTATTGATCTTTTGCAGAAAGGATAAATTTTATTTATTATTATTGACAATAAATGAGAGAACATAATGTAAGGACAATAAATTATTGTAGAAATAATTTAACTATATATATATAAATGTATTGTATATTATACATTAATATTAAAATTGTGGTTGAGCCGTGATACTCTCACAGCCCACGAGTGTTTCTTGTTTCTTCGAAGTTTTATATTCTATAATATTATTTAAGCAAAAGCTCAGGATGGTTCCATAGCTATTTGTTGGTAGCTTCCAATGTTTAAACATTTGTCTATAATAAATTTTCTTCCTTAATACCTATTAAGAACAGTATAGTGACGTGTATTTTATGAATTATTGCATCACGTTAGTTTTACATGCTACATAATTATATTGGTAACGTTGAAATCAATTATTTTTATTTTTAAGATATAAAAGTTTTACATGAAAATAAGAACGTTTATGTCTCTGTTAAGAAAAAGTGTTTTCACGCAGCGTGAGCGTTTCACGGAGCACGTAATTAAATATAAATATTATCGTGTTAAACTTTATCCTTGTGGATTATCGATATGTATGAAAGTAGAAGTATAATACATCAATTACTGGCTGTTAATATTGTATCTTTATTATTATTGCATTGCGTGTATGGAAACAAAGGTCTTCAAGAGATTGTTCTTCGTCACGCAAAATAATTGATCGTTCTAAAAATCGTACGAACCATAAGCGCGTACGATCATGTCGAACGCATTAAATTAAAAGCAATTTTTTGTGTTCCCTTGACGAAACAATGCTTCGAAATGAGTCCGTTCTATGTATACCTAACTCACTGGATTTTTAGCCAATATAAATATGTACACATAGACAGATACGCGCCAACCCCTTAAGAGGGTCGACTTCGATAGTGGCGCGATAAGGACCAACGTTAATCACTAACTTGGCCAAGAATATGGGTTTTCGTCATTTGGTTCATCGTCCTTATATAAAAAGATTTTCTTTTAAAAGTACTTTTTACGATAAGGCAAAAAATGAAAGAAAGCCGATTTAGAAAAGACCCTTAGTGACTTGAGACGAGCAAGGATTATGTGTATTTTGTGCCAATATCCAACGACTTAGGTGTACATGTAGAATCGAGTAGAAACGTCTTCTCCAATGATCCACGAATCATTTATCGATGAACACAATATAATCAAAATGTATTGGCGTCTTTATTTGTTAAGCAAAAAAAAAATGTGAAGTAGTGAGTAAAAGCAACAAGTGAAATTAAAGAAAATAATTTTCACAGTTACCGTATTGTTGCGAGTAGTTCAATTTTTGTAAATTTAATTAAAATGACAATTAAAAATTGAATTAATATCTGAATTAGCAATAATTGTTTTATACAGTTGCTGATGGTAAATTGGCAAGTTAATAGTCCTATTTGTAAAAGTTTTATGATGTTATCTTAAGATCGATCAAGATTTGCAAATTGATGGATATATTAAATCAAACTGTAACAATCAAAAGTAACTTGAATTTGAACAATTGATCGGAAAATGATTCGTAATTGCTCTAACAAGCAATCTAAACGATAAAACATATTTGCGGACCCGTAACCGGTGTAGATGCGTGTGTGTGCATGCTTGTGCGTGTGTATGTATATGTACATTCTTATACACATATACGTCTATATGTACGCATTATACATAATACCATTCAAAAAAAGAAATGTCGATCGGTCTTGGTGTATCGAACTGACAATATTCAATTAGAAAAAGTTAATCGGATTTGGTGTTTAACCGACAATAAAAATGTATGTCAAGGGCATTCAACATCTAGCGTGAGTCAAGAAATAAATAAAAGAAACTGCTCTTCCGTGCTGTGCATCAAAGTACACAAGACTTTAGCGTTAACGATTCGATCAATTGATTCACGTATCGGTATATCTCCGATTGACCCATTATCAACGGAAACTACGACTTTGATCATCTATTTAAATGTTTTTAATGTTTTACATATTACATATTTGATTAATGCTTCATTGTGTAAACTATTTCTGAATTTGATAAAACTGGAAATAGAATTGAGAGCTTTGTAATTATTAATTTTTTCGCGCTGTCATTCTTGGCTACTAGACTAATGTCTCTTCCATTAAAAATGTTTACAAATACACTACGTCATTTCTTTTTTTGACTCTTCATGAAACTCGTAAAACTATTCGAGTGTTAATAATTATGACAGACGAAGAAGAATACTTAAACAGTAAAATGCGAACAGTGTCACAGTTTAAAGTCTCGAATGCGTTTCTCGCTGAAAATGACTTCCTGAATCTTAAATATCAGCTCTTTGAATGTCTTAGATTCATGAAGTACATAGAGCTCAATTGTCGCGTGTTTCATTCTCACGATTCAATTATGGACTGCTTTAACGTTATATCATTGTACTCACTTCGATGTCGAAAAAAGAATTTCGAAATGATTGATTCACTGCGTGGAAGTATTCCATGTTCATAGACCATAATTAATTCGCACTCACAGTGGTTTCATAAACAAAAAAAATATCAAGATAAAAATAATCAAATGATCAATAATCAAAAGATAAAAATAAATGATAATTAACACCCGCGGTGGGCAACTTAAAGAAAATCTATTTTGACCGTTTAAACGAAAAAAAAGTAATAGCAGGTCTGTTCTATTATGTACACGTAGCTGCAAGTTAGAAAAGACAAGTAAAACAAAACACGAGTCATTGTTACACACGCCAACAAGGTTTGGTTTGTTAATAATTATTACAATAACAATTATGTAAAATATGTATGTATAATGTAATTTTGAGTGTATTATGTAATTAAAAGAAAGGATAAGAAATACTGATTATTGACAATAAATTGTAAGCCAATCTTTTCAAATACACATTTTCTCTCACAGGGACAGGCATCAGATAAAAATGGACTAAAATGTTAGAGAAGTATTGTTCAATCATTTTAATTACTCCCACGCTATATAAAAGAAAGTTTCATTTCTTTGGCAAAACCATTTTTATTATTACATTTGCATTGAACATTTATTATTGACAATTTTAAATTTATATACAAATGTTATACCAGTAAATGGACACTAATTCAATTACTCGTAACTAACGAAACACCAGTTTATAACAATTTTTAAGACAAGCATTGTTAAGTTCTCTTAAATTCCTGTCAGTTAATTGTGACAACGTACCGGAGATCATAATTTAGTGATACGTTTTATATAATTTTTGTCTCTTCTGTCAAAAATTTCATTGGAATGTTCGGAATGAATAATCCTCTGTTAAACTCTCGAATCGTCATCGGCGTCACAGACTTTCTCGATGGAATGAAATTCTTGATCGAAAACAGCCGCGACGAGTTAATTAAACATACGAGTAGATTAATCAACAAATACCGGGTTCGATTGCACGCGATACTTTCCCGGAAGTCCGCTGAAAATGCAACCGGACGGGTGGCGCGTTTATTAATTGCACTTATTGACATAACGCAAGTGCGATGGAATATAATATAACAAGTTTAAATGTATAGAATC
>NW_017177133.1:44738-49230 GCF_001652005.2 Ceratina calcarata
ATGAACTATATAATGTTTATATGTTACAAAACAGTTTTTAATCAAACCCGAAACATTATTCATAAATCGGAAATAATGTGTATAAAATTAAATGGACACTTGATTGATTTTGAAAGAACAGTGATTAACTAGGCGTGGAAAAATTAATCACCTGAATGCAATTTGAGTAACAAATTGAGAGTATAATCGGTGTTCACTGTTCACTCGTAGATGATGTGAGTGCGGAGACGAAAACGTTTAAGGATTTGTTCAACAGCACGTCTTGCGCCAGACCACCATACGAGTGCCCGCACCCGCAAATAGAATTTTATTTGTACACCAGGTACGTTCATCTATGTTAATTGCATTCACATAATTCATTTACAATCATGAGTGAAATAAATACGTTATTATTCAAGTATAATAATTTATTTATATTTAATGTAATAAGTGTAATTGTTTACCTGTTTAATTGCTTATTTTCTTCGAAAATAGGAAAAATGAAAAAAATGAAATTTTACAATTATTCTAAATTCCTTGTTATTATAAAATTTAATGTCTTACGAAATCTATCAGATTTAATTATTATTTTTTTCTATCATCCTATGTAATTATATCTATTTAGTAACGTTAATAAATAACAATAATTGTTTGACTATAAAGTCTATAATTACGTCATTTCCGAAATTTCTTACAGTCATAAAATATCTCTTCTCAACTCTTGTGAAGCTAGTTGTGTTCTCATTTTTTGACATCCTGCATAATTATCCCTTTAATAGCACTGCACGAATAACAAACCTCAGATTCAAGATTAAGAAACCATAATATTCCATCATTTCTCCAGCTTTCATTATCTAGAATTTCTAACCACTTACCACTCAGACATTTGATCTTGTCTTCAAATGAAGGAAAGGATATAACTTGCAATAAGACAGATGTTCTAATATTCTGTGCAATTTTTCCAGTTACTCTTGACTCAGTTAAGTAAAGTACATCTATTGCATTGAACATCTAACGATGGGTTGAAGTGTTTCGCAAGTAAACTTTAACTTTAATTGAATTCGAACATGTACTTAGAATTACAAATGTCGTAATGAATTTGTACCCCATTATTTCTCATGTAACTGTTCTTCAACGTTCGAGAAGGTTTAACGTGGAACCGGGTTCGCCTTAAGGAAGAACGATGACGCGACGTAAGACTCTCGATTTCAAGATCACGATCATTTCGCCTCGCACTGAAAGCGGCCTCGTTTCGAGGTTCACCTTTCTCCCATAGCTATAGACACCTTAGCCACGTTCCGGTTACTTTTACTTGCATTTTCTTCCTTTGTCGCATTAGACTTATCTCTTTCTGTGAAACGGCAACTTGCTAAAAGTGAGAACATTTGGCTTGGCTTTTTCCTTATTACACGTATTTATTTTGCTACTTACCTTATTATTGAATTATCAAATGTATTTCAGTTAGTTTTACACATCACTGAGTTAATCCAAATCCACATTCTTGAATGAAGTTGTGACATACTTATGTGACATTTCTATTTAATTTCTTGTAGAGAAACGCAGAAAAAACCTTTGCGTATAGACGTTCGAAGGTACGAGTCACTTTATTACTCTAAATTCAACAAATCCCATCCTACAAAGATTATTATTCACGGCTTTGGCGGCGGGAGAAATTTAATTCCTAGTCCAGATATCCGAAAAGGTAATTCAACAAAAAATGTTATATCGTTAATTTGATAAAACCTGAAAAGATTTTTTATTCTTCAAATTGATATGCGTTTTACTGTTAACATCGTATTTTTATAAACTACGTGTATTGTTTACGATTTTTAAGTTTCTTATAAATGTACAGGAACCGCAGTCTAATCAGCAAGCACAGCACATGAGGCTACTTTTAATTATAACTGTTTTCCATAATAAAAAATATGCATTATTTAAATCAAATGGGTAATATATATCCTTTGTTTCGATATGCAAAGTGGAATAATAAATAATGAAAACTATTTCACAGTTTAATATTAATGAATGTCTTGTTGAAAGCGAGTGTCTTGTGAAAGTATTTTAGCGTTTCTCTGACGTTCGAGACGTTACAAAAATTCAGTCCGAAATAAACACTAATCTGCAACTTTCGATTTAGTATATAGAATATTTTGAGAGCAATTTAGCATATATAAAATAAAAACTATTAAATTGTAATGAAAAATGTTTATGTTAAACTGTAATATTTTAAAAACTTATGAACAATTTTATCGATTTATAGCTCAACATTTATGTTATAAGAAGAAAAAATTAGGCTTTCACGGAAAATAAAGTAAAGTTTCTTTAGATCAGATTCTCAAGCATTGGTATATAAATGCTTATAAATGACATGTCGATGCATCAAACTTTCGATTTCAGCGTATTTCACGCGTGGCGATTACAATATTATAATTGTCGACTACGGCACACTAGTACGCGAGCCCTGTCTGTCGCAAATACAATGGGGTCCAGACTTTTGTTCACGATGTATTGCTCAATTGGTAAGATACTTGAGGGATCATCCGCGGGGTACGAGAGTGGACAATATACACGTTCTCGGGTACAGCGTGGGCGCGCATATAGCTGGCCTTATTGCGAATTATTTGCCCGATGACAAGCTTGGAAGGATCACAGGTAATGCGTTCAATTTAATTATTGACTGAGACATATTATTTTAGATTATTATTAACATCAAATATCAATTTTTTGTGGTTATTTTTAAGAGTGCCATTGCTCGATGAAAAGTACAAGAAATTGATAAACCTTCTTTTATCACGAAACAGAAATAATATTTGCGAATAGTATCGATACTTTAAAATGATGATAATAGGACATATTTAATAATAATAAGTTCCAGGTGCAAAGTAGTTTTAATATTTTTCACTGAACAATATCATTTCTAATGTGAATTTTCATATTCTTGGGCATGTAGGACTCGATCCGACGATATTTTTCTACATGAACGGTGGCAACCGTTCGATGGATTTAGACGAGACGGACGCGCATTTCGTCGACGTGATTCATACAGGTGCGGGGATCTTGGGCCAATGGGGGCCGACGGGGCACGCAGATTTTTACGTGAACGGAGGGTCAAGTCAGCCCGGATGCGCGACAACTTCCATACTTCGTAAGTAGCATCTTTTACACCGATTCTTTCACTTTATTGTGTACAGGCAAACCTGGAAATACCCGGATACCGGGAACACCCTGGTTTTTATAGCCAGGAATTCCAAATAAATTCTTCTGTTCAGTGAAAAGTATTTTTAAGTCTGGTAAAGACGACCCTAAGTGGTCGCCCACAATAGGGGCCACAACAGGTATCGGTTATTACTTTTTATGACCAATTTTATGATGGGCGAACCTCACTAAAGTTCTTCTACTGACTTCACCCGCACATCCCTACTTAAGAGATTTTATTTACGACCTCACTAAAGCTCTTCCATTGACTTTACCTGCACAACCCTACTAATAAGATTTAATCTTATAGGACCAAAGCATTTAATACGTTTACTTATTGTAATAGGATATGAATTGTGCATATATGTAAGGAATATAATAATTCTATGTATACTGTCAATCGTGAAGAAAATCAGTGAAACATTTTACCCGCAGAGACACTATCGTGCGATCACACAAAGGTGACACCGTATTACATCGAGTCGATTACGACGAAAGTGGGATTCTGGGCAGCGCCTTGCGGAAACCTTTTTTCTTACCTGATCGGTTGGTGCAAACCGAAACTCGAGGAGTACATACTCATGGGCGAAGACGCCCCGCACACGTGAGTTCATTTACAATGAATATATCGAATCATCTTAGAAATAATGAAAGATAACAAATTGAAAATATACTATAAATAGATTTAAGGAAAATAATTGGAATTATTAAATGAAAAGTTAATTACTAAACGATGAATGAAAAGAGGTGAAAAGAAATTGTTCGGATTGTTACAGAGCACGAGGCATTTACTATCTTTCAACAAACGCACACAAACCGTACGCCCGCGGCCTTCCCGTAAAAAGCCAACGAACGATAAATCGGAAACGATCGTCCTCCCGCCAGTATTGAGCCTACTGAAGCAGTTAATCAACATACTTATAGAATAATAACCAATGTACGTGATCATTAGCTCTGTGCGGTAACCAGTACCTACTACTAGTTGTAAGCGTTTTGCTCTGTTATTTCTTTTGTACATTTTTTAATTAGTTTTTACGTAATAAACTATTTTTCTAAGCAATCTTCTGTGACTCGTATGCCGACTGATGCGTTTATTCCCATCGGTACTTACTGTATCATTATATTCAAGAACTTTCACCCTGTCCCGTCTTATGGAATCCTTTCCTACCCAACTGGTTTCTGCTTCTCAATACCAAGTGATATTCACGATAACAAAACAATTAACAAAACTAATAATAAATATGTACATAAATAATTGATAGCTTTAATTTAGAATGAATAAAATAAATTATTTAATATTGTTCCTGAATAAATAAAT
>NW_017177133.1:49418-54333 GCF_001652005.2 Ceratina calcarata
CTAGGACTTAGAAATTCCGTGTATTCCTTACTTATACATACATTTATCAAAGCAATCAGTATCTCCCAATCAGATTTCAATAGAGTAGTGGAGACAAGTTTTAATTTTCTTAAACAAGTAGGATATTATACTACAATCATAAGAAATTTATTAATTAAAATATATTAATAGGCATTAAATGAACTAGTTTTTTTTATTCTAACGAATGTGGGATGCCACTGATAAGTTTTGAGTTGTTGGGAAATACTGTTACAGGCTTGAAGTGAAGAATACATTTATTGTAGGTCCAGGAGATGGCACGACATAGGAATTTAACAAATGGTTAGTTTCTGTTTATCTATAGGAAATGACAACGTGTATGAATATTTCAAGCGCGGAGTCTTTTTCTTCCGGGAACTAGAACGATGCTTCCATAACTGGAACGAACTGTGCGTTTCAAGTTTACATTTTGTCGTGGTTTATTCATTTCTCGTAAACGTTACAGTAACGATTTATTCGGCAATCGTGTGTTCCTTCGTCGTTGTTGATTGATTAGTTTAAAATGCACACTCTATTTTCTGCAGTGTTCCTTGGACTCGTTTTTCAATTGGACCCTTTCACGACGTAACGTCTATGCTCAAGTATTTTTATATTTTAAAAATTCGTCATTCTTTTTGCGTCCGCATATGTCAAAGAGAAAGCATCCACGAAAATTTGGTAGTATTCATCTTTACAATTAGAATCACTTGCTTCGTTTACGAATTATAGACCTATTCAATTGAATTCGTTTCGAGAATTATATGTCAATTTTTATTTATCTATTGTGCTCGTTTCACGTAAGTATCTGAATTCTTGCGGTGACATCGATCGATTGTCATACATCAGTGACAATACATGCGGAAACCGTTTCGAAAGCACTGAAAGGCACTATTTAGACGTTACGCGGACATAGGTAGCGCCAATAATAGTCATGAAACGGTATTTCCGTCTCGGAAATGTACTCGCAGCGAGTATTTTTGTCGTTCGCGTGCTCGCCGTTACGCCTTCTCTCTAATTAGGACATCATGCAAGAATTTCGTATGTAATAGAATTTTAAAAAACATGCTTCTTGAAGCGCGACAACGAAGTACCATTAAGTTGATTGGGTAAACACATATCTATTCGTTGCCGACATGTAAATTATAACTTTAAGGAGACAATTGAAACTTAAAAATAATTCCGATTTAAGTTAGAAAAGCACAGATTTCATTATGGTTTAAAAAAACTGAGATGAAGGGTTAAGAATAGAAAATATTTTTTATTACAGATTAATCGGCAACGATCTCAGATTTAATTTCATTTCCTGATAAGTACTCTGTTTTAATCATGCATGTGGATAAAAAAACAGAAGTAAGAGTATCAATAACATCAAAGTAGTTGAGTTAAAAAGTAACGCTGTATTTCAGTGATCGTTATATATATATATTATATATATAACTTATAATTTCAACATTCGTTTTTAAATCGTTCATGTTATTATTATTCCGTCGAAACTTATTATCGAATCTGACACTTAACACCTAAAGGTAACTTACTAGACGAAAATATCATTCAGGATGTACAAAGAGAAACGCTTGAAAATTAAAGGGGGTATAGATAACAATATTATTCTTCTTACATAATATAAGTCTCATCTTATAACTTTTCCGGTCGATGCCAGGCTCTAGCCTTTTTCTCGTATTTCAATCCCTCTATTAATCGTCTTTTCTTTGAAACTCCTTTTCTCTTAAGTACAATGCTGCAATAATAACATGACTCGAACATGCTATCGATATATACGAATCTTTTAATGATAATTGGTCCTGAACAAATGATAGAACCAAGTTTTGGTTAAATGTCCGGTGCCGATCGTGTAATTATACGTGATTTAAGCACGATCCGCGCCGACAATGTAGAAAACCGGATCCCGATTTCGATCCCGGAAGATGAAGACTTCGACCCCGGGATCCGGGACAGGGAGGAAGGGTTGGATTCGTATGGGGATAATATAATATCCTTTTTTCCTTTTTAAGAATGTCTGCGCTCTCTACGTTTCCTCTACATTTACACACCTCTACTCTACGCTTCTTATGTTACCTGCAATGATCGACTTCTCTTTTTGTTAATGTATATTAGACAACTGCTTTCTCTACGCTGTGTGAAGTATCGATGTGCCATTTTGCCGACTAAGTGCGCTGTCAGTTATTATAGCGGTGACGTGAACTATCGAACTATTGTTAGATAATCTCTTGAATCGCTGTTTATATGTATATAGTATCGATTCTCGTATAAACTATCCCTAACATGATTTCGCAATATTTAGTATCTCAGTGTAGCTCATGAATGACTATAACTACTTTTTATGATATGCACTATGCACAAGCGTGGGACGAGTTTTGGACGCGTTAAAAAAATATAAGGACCAAAGAGTAGCTCCCGGTGTCCGAGTCTTGCGTTATCGTTTATTTGCTGCGACAGCTGCCTCTTGGATATAAATACATAGAACGCAAATCATGCCCAATACTGAAGAACAATGTTACAATGTGCATCAGTTCAATATCTTATAGAATAGTTCCGGTTACGGAAGAGATGGAAAACCTAAGCTTTAATAACACTTCGCTATAATTCTGACCTAAAACGATGATGTTTCGGATAATCGTAATGGTTCTAATCATATATTAACCATGTGCACTTACAATTAGTAATGAACTGCCTTGCTCATCTGTACTATGTTAAAAAGAGATTACTATTAAAAAGCATAATGGATGACTGAATCAAATGTGTTGTCTGCTCTTGCTCGTTTCATGATGGATACTCCAAGATTCAAAATATCTGTAATTATTGTGCGAAGAAATAAATAAGTTTTTAAACATAGTCCATCTCTCTCGGAATTACCCTACGAATCCTTGATTTCAGTAATCAATTATAATTATACAATAAGTCAACTAAATGAACAACACACAATAGATAGAACAACAATTGTATCACTACTGCAGCAAAGAAACGATATAATGGTTACGCAGTCTCGGAGTCGAATGTAAATTTTATGTAAACACATCATACATTAATAATTAATATTATTCATCGACTTCGTCGGCAAAGCTATGCGTTGTTTCGAATGACTAAAAACATACTTCTATTTTTCATTTTCTGAACTAGATTCTCTGATTGACGATCGTACTCGAGTCTTCGAATGATCTGAGAGAAATGAAATGAAACGAATTTATAAATATGTTAATAAATACGTTAATGAATATCTAGTGAAATGATCTATCGATCACCCTCGTTTCGTTCCCCACTAAAAACGGTTACACTAAAGTTACATAACAAAACAAACTTGACATATAATTTTAATTATAGTCCTTCAACGAAACGTTTACTTTGTTCAAGTATAGAAACAAGCTTTAAATTAATCTTTAATAATCACTATTTATCTTCTATTCTTAATTCATATACTTTTCGAACAAAATAATTGTTGTAACAAACTTATTTATATATCGAAGAAAGGATATTTAAAGACATCGCTTTCCTCCAAGTAGAATTAAACTTCAAACCTGACTAATGACTAGCATTCATTGAAACAAGGAGAAATAAAAGTAACAAACAGGAGTCCGAACATTATCAGTATTTGTAATATAACGATGAACTCAAAGAGAGTATTTTTATTTTATTTTTGGTATCGATAGTGCACGTTATTTCCTATGCCTTGTAAACTAGTGTCGCTCAAAATATAATAATATGATCATGTTCCCGGTTTCGCGTTAAAGTAAAATTCTACGTTAAATTCCGAGCGACACTAGTTGGATTCTTACTTGCAAATCGTCATCGGTAATGATCCAAACATAGTTCAGATTCTTCGCAGTACAGTTTGCATGATATATAGCATATATACATTAGGTAAATATGCATGTCAGTGGAGTAGCTTGAAGATTTTGAAAAATCCGTATCCCGTTTCGAGGAGATTTTGTGTTCAGCTTGTTATCGACTTCCTTCCGTCTTTTCTTACTGCTTAATATTCTGTTAAGTATTATCATTGTTTTCTAACACGATATTTCTCGTGTAGCGCACGCAGGATTTTGCAACATTCATTGAAATCGTGATCTGTGCGAAATCTTCAAATACGTGCGACACTCACATCATCAACCCATTCCCTTCCTTTCCGCAGTTAATGTTATTACTAATCTCGTTACTAGGTAGTGAAATCCTTACATGATTATTACGACTTTGACTTCGTGCAATTAATTTATGCATTTTAGTTTGCTTGTTTGTGGTAGCCATTGCGCGAAACGTAGAGTACACGTACTAGAATGGGAAACAAAGAGACATCGAGTCGTAATGAGAAATTTAAACGATCTCTAGTTTCTACCGATGAGATTTAACTTCGAAATGGACTCTTTACGCATGATTAGTATTAAGTTCTGAAACGATGTTCAACGATGTGATATTTACAAAGTTCTCTGTGTGATATATTATTGGCCGATGAGGGGCGGTGAGGGGGGAAGGAAATTCGAGAAAGCATTAAGGCCCGTTTTACATTTGGGTACTGTTTTTTTTTCTTTTCTTTTATCGCCCACTATAAGTCACAAACTATATGTGGACAGCTGTCGATTTAGACTGGATGAAAAAGGATCGTCGCTGATGGCATCGACGAATGGCTTTCGCACTCCGGGACATCGAATAACGTGCTCTGCCTGTTCGTTTTACGAACAACGCTATTCTCTTTTTCATTCGTTTTCTTTCCTCACTCTTTTCTTCACTCAGTCGAATTCGAAGCTTCAAGGTCAACGATGCGATAAAATATATGAATTCCTTTCTTTCTTCATATAGCAGTCAAACTCAGTTAATACTGTATAAAGTCAGTTTTCTAACAATCGATTTTTTTTTTACCTTTTCTCCAAGGATACATATAGTATATAAT
>NW_017177133.1:55409-60104 GCF_001652005.2 Ceratina calcarata
GATTCTTCGCAGTACAGTTTGCATGATATATAGCATATATACATTAGGTAAATATGCATGTCAGTGGAGTAGCTTGAAGATTTTGAAAAATCCGTATCCCGTTTCGAGGAGATTTTGTGTTCAGCTTGTTATCGACTTCCTTCCGTCTTTTCTTACTGCTTAATATTCTGTTAAGTATTATCATTGTTTTCTAACACGATATTTCTCGTGTAGCGCACGCAGGATTTTGCAACATTCATTGAAATCGTGATCTGTGCGAAATCTTCAAATACGTGCGACACTCACATCATCAACCCATTCCCTTCCTTTCCGCAGTTAATGTTATTACTAATCTCGTTACTAGGTAGTGAAATCCTTACATGATTATTACGACTTTGACTTCGTGCAATTAATTTATGCATTTTAGTTTGCTTGTTTGTGGTAGCCATTGCGCGAAACGTAGAGTACACGTACTAGAATGGGAAACAAAGAGACATCGAGTCGTAATGAGAAATTTAAACGATCTCTAGTTTCTACCGATGAGATTTAACTTCGAAATGGACTCTTTACGCATGATTAGTATTAAGTTCTGAAACGATGTTCAACGATGTGATATTTACAAAGTTCTCTGTGTGATATATTATTGGCCGATGAGGGGCGGTGAGGGGGGAAGGAAATTCGAGAAAGCATTAAGGCCCGTTTTACATTTGGGTACTGTTTTTTTTTCTTTTCTTTTATCGCCCACTATAAGTCACAAACTATATGTGGACAGCTGTCGATTTAGACTGGATGAAAAAGGATCGTCGCTGATGGCATCGACGAATGGCTTTCGCACTCCGGGACATCGAATAACGTGCTCTGCCTGTTCGTTTTACGAACAACGCTATTCTCTTTTTCATTCGTTTTCTTTCCTCACTCTTTTCTTCACTCAGTCGAATTCGAAGCTTCAAGGTCAACGATGCGATAAAATATATGAATTCCTTTCTTTCTTCATATAGCAGTCAAACTCAGTTAATACTGTATAAAGTCAGTTTTCTAACAATCGATTTTTTTTTTTACCTTTTCTCCAAGGATACATATAGTATATAATATATATCATATATATTATAATAATAATAATGCATTTTGTAGATCTTGGGACGTTCTCGTAATTATTTCGTTAAGTTTTGTTTGAAATGTCTGTATATCGTGACTAATATTAAATGTATTCAACCTCTCCGGATTCGTTCGTTTTTGCGTTTCATCAAGACAGACAGGGAATGGTCTTGGACTCGTCTTTACTCGTTCTTTTTCTGTTGTTCATTATTCGAGGAATAGTTTAAAGTTTAACAAAACGACAACGTAAGTTATACAATCGGTAGGCCCGTTAGGTTTTCTTTTTTGGAAAACAATAACAGTATCTGCACATATAACACGTGGTAAATATATATATATATAATATTTATATGTATATATAATATGTATATATATATACGAATATGTTTACAGTTTCACGTACACGCGTGTGTATATCTTGAATGAACTTGTGGAAACGGACGGTAAAATCGAACAACTCCCCCGCATAAGATGTGTGTTCGATTTTCTCGACAAATTTCCATAGATTCAATTCGGAGAACTCTAAGAATCGAAACGATACGACGCGAAGTCCGCGCGTTAACTTTATCCTAGCTTCGCTCGCAAGCGAGCTGCCAATTCGCGTCTGCTGATTATAACAATTTTATCCATTAAACAATTACAACTATGGAATGTATATAATAAAAGTATTATAATCGGCAGACGCAGTTACAACAAAAACTACCGTGGCACGTGCCAAGCGAAACCGATCAAGCCTATATTTCTTAAATTGTCTCTCCTCCTACGAGGAAGATTTCGTTTTTCTTCATTTTAATCGCCTTTCGTTCGTTTTGACTAGCCGAGTTCTCTGTACAGGTAGCGCATAATCTAAAGTCGTTAGGATACGAAGATATCGCGATCGAAAGCATTGCGTTTTTATGAAACTCAACTAATCGCGGATGTTAATTAAGTACGAGGAACAGAGATACACGGAAGCTGCTCTTCACTCTGAATATTATACAATCAAGTTGTTTGGAATAAACGAAACTACACAATGAAATTGATGTGGCGATCATTGACTCGAATCAAATACAATTTTCCGCAAGCGAACACGAGTACATACGTATATTCTATAAAATATTATTGAACGAAACTTTGCTACCGTATACACAATTCAAGACACGAGACTACTACATCGTATACATTATACGTCTGTATACCGAGTGTTTGGCTACTGGTGGGATGAATTTTAACGGGTGAGTCTACTAGCCAAAATAGGACAAAATCAAAAATAAAATATTGCGTCAGGGGTTTCATTCTTTAGTTATAATATATGGAAGCAATTAAAAATTACCCCTGCCGACACTGGTTTCCAAGTAGGATGTGCATCCATAAGTCTAAATGCCAATATACCTCACAGCGGTTACTGTTACGTCTGACGCGCTGTACTTTGAACTACTGCCTGCACGGTGACGGTCCTCTGACCAGCAGTGATCTCCAAAATGCAACGTACTCAATATGATGGTAATCGATAGGAATTATGTTAGCATTTAGAGTTCTAAACGCACGTTGCCCCTGAGAACCACAGACGGTAGATAGGTTTGCTTACCATTAGGTGCAATCGTTTATAACTAAAAGATGTACGTTTTCTATTCTCAACTTCTGCCTTATTTCGACATTTTGAATCAACTCCTTAAATTTTTCTCACCAGTAGCCGAACGTCCCATATACATTATATCTCATATACTATACACATAAAATATATATAGCACACATCTATATGTATAAATATATAATATGTAATAAATCTAACGGGATCGATATCTTATAAAACGTGTGTTCAATTGAAGAAACGCGATAAAAATGGAATGTATCGGAGAATGTATCCAATGTAGAAGTTGAGGGGTAGGATGAAAAAAGTATCCAATGCTTTGTCTCGAGATATCTCGAATAAGGGACGCGTTTAGTTGAAATCATTGAATAGTTACATCTACAGAAGAAGGTATGATAGATATACGTATATACAAGACACTACACTCCATGAGAACATATTAATATTATATTATTTTAATTCTAAGACCATTTTTAGTAGTATTTATTGTTGTTGAGTTTAGTAATAGATTACTAAATGTCTAAACTAAGGTATATCTTTTCTTATTTTTCTCTTTTCTCTTCTCGTACTTAGTTTCTCTCTCTCTCATTCTCTCCCACCCTTTCGCGCGCGCTCTCTCTCTCTCCCACATGCACATAACACTTTTATTCTCGTGCACGATTATACTCTCTTTTCCTTCGGATAAAGTCGATCGGTTACATCGTTGCATCCCATTGTTTTCTTTTCAATTTCTCTGTTTTTTTTTTATTTCTCGCGTATTCTCGTTTCTTTCATTTTGTTTGTCCAGAAAGATCTTGCATCCTCGTTACGGTTACATCGTCCACGGACATATCGTTGGAAAATATATGTATATATGTATATATATATACTCATATAGTATATATAGTTTGTCGAATGGGTCGAAAGCGGAACGCAAAACGGAACGTAACGAAAGAGAGTAATGCTTCTGTACATTTGTCGTATTCTGCTTAGAACCATTTGGTGTGTGCATTACCTTTTCAAACTGGACATCTGATCAACGGTTATAGAACCCATTTAATCCTTCTTGTCGCCGTCCTCCGGGTCCTTAAGCGTATGCCATTGAGCGATAGGACGTCTCGGGGATGCCAACATGTCGGACCAGTGTCTCAATTCTGTTCCACTCGCGTTGTACCCCAAGACGACCTTCCCAATGGGTTCTGATGTGCCGATACGATCGTAGTCGACTACCGTGACAACCAATTGCACTTTCTAAACGTGAAATCACGCATTAGTGCAATACTCATTTATCACGGCCTTTGCTTCACAGCGTTACTTCCGGATCGCAAGGAAAATATTGCAAAAAGCTATAGTAGTAGCAAAAGTAGTAAAATATTGAAAGATAATATTTGTACAAGGTCGATCATATTAAAAGTTATAAGATGTATATATAGAATGGTATTGTATTATACATTTGCAAATAAGAGCAAGGAGACTGTAGTTAAAAAAATCTAATCTATTGAAATGCAAATATTATGAATACATAGTAGAATGTTGATTATGTGTATATCATGTAAATTATGAATTAATAATGAAATTCTGTTTCATTGTACATATTATTGTTAATATTTAAAATCTACGTTCTACTATTTTAAAATACTTAAAATGAAAAATATGGAATAGTAAATCGTATGCAAGCAACGAGCAGAGCTTGTTTACCAAACTTACATGTTTTGATTCAGTTTTAAAGTAATATTCCTTCTGTAGATTCCTCTCTGATCTTCGATTTAAAAAGCATGCAAGAAGCGCTTAAGCGTAAATTTATTAACAGCGCATTACGCTTTATCATGTAGCAAAGAGCATTGAATATCAAAATGTGAAGTCTTACGATCCGGAAGTACGTCAGTTTGAAAAACTTAGTAAATATGTTGAACCCTTCAGAAAGTATCTCTTCCTATCTTTTTATAAATTTCTTTTATAAAGATATTGGAAGTAACGTATGAAAGTTTGCAAAATATTACCGTTTTAAAAATAAAACTTACATAGAACTTTCTTGTCGTTTTATAGAACACTCTAGAATCTAAATTAATAAT
>NW_017177133.1:63860-65154 GCF_001652005.2 Ceratina calcarata
CTTTAAGCAGTAGTTTTGTTTTTATAGTAGATGTACGAAAAAAATTGTAAATAAAATTACTTTAGTGGTTTTTGTCTAAAATATAATAAAAAACAAACCGTGTTCTAATTGGCATAGTTGAAAGCGTAAGTAGTAATAATGTTGAATTAAGTGTACTGTTACCTGTGTCTGTGAACTGTATCAAACAGTGGGTGGAACTGAATGGACGGAATAAGAACAATTTTTGTGATTCGTACCTGTATTTGCTCGAAGGGTACCTCAAACGTGAATGATTCGTTGTAATACGGATTGAGAGTGCATTTTTTGATGGACGTTTTCTTCTTCTTCAGCCTTTTGCCGTTCTGCATCAATGCGATCTTTACGTAAGGATCTGAGAGACCGCCGACATCCATCTTTTTCAGGTTCTTGGCTTCCAGAATGACAACCGTTAATTTACCGGCCGTGGGCACGTATCGAAGCGAAAAGCAAATGTCTCCCAGTTTGTTATCCTATAATATTAATAAATAACGAAACATGACAAATGAATAGTCAAGCCAGTAGTACACTCTCGTCGAGACTCTTACCGAGACGAGTGCTACCAGCTTACGTCGTCTCGGATTTAGTCGCGAGTCGCGGAGTCGCGAAATTAATACACTATTGTAACTAGAGACGGTTCTCGAATTTGCGGTAGGTCCTCGCAATAAAAGAATCAATTCGAAATCGAGCGCTGACGATGTGAGATAAGGCGAGACGAGCAATGCAAGTACGTGTATTCTCTCGCCTTACCTCGACGAGACCGCACTACTAGCATCATTATCGTTTGGTAAGCAAATGTTGAAAAAATAGTTTACCTGACCACCTTCGCCTTCTACGCTCTGCAGTTCTCTCCATTCTTCAATCGTCTGAGCCAGATCGATTTGGCACAGAGGAACTTTCACCTCGCCGATCTGGTCGTGTTTTGAAAACCTGTCAAAATCAAAGATTGCAAAGACAAGTGTTTTGTTCATCGCATCTGCGTACGGCACGCTCTGAAAAGTAAACGCTTCAGTTAGTTGGTTGTAAAACAGAGGAAAGTTGGAACGAATTTGGTCATTTCTTTAAGTATACAAAAACGTCGACCGACCTTGAACGTGAAAGTTTCATTGAACTGAGGACTGAGCGTCTTCCTGTGTACTTTCGTCTCGAACTTTTTCTTCTTATCCGGTAGCAAGTAAACCTTCACGTACGGATCAGAGGTACCACCCATGTCTAAGGCTGGCAGTTCTTCGGCTTGAATTACTGTCACTGCCAAGCTGTTCGTATTGAAGTCGTACTC
>NW_017177133.1:65175-67247 GCF_001652005.2 Ceratina calcarata
TAAAATGAAGGTACATTACTACATTAGATTAAGAAAAAACTAAAGCAAAAATAGTGTTAGGATTTTCATATTTTTTTATAATAATAACTAATTAAAAAATATCGTGGTAATCAGAACACAAATCGCTTTGCTTAGCAGCCAATTTATCGATATTCAATTTGCTGTCTATTTTCGACCGTTTACTTTTACCTATTAAAATCGCAACGAGTGCCCATGTTGGTATCCCCATTTCCTCAGCGAGTTCCTTGCCGAGGTCTTCTACTTTCGTCTCCAAAGACTTTCCCGCATTTTCGGTCACCACTTCCGCCGTTTCTGTGCCTGAGGTAAACGCGCGACCACGTTAGTTTTACACGATGAGCTCTTCAAAGAAAAAACAGGGCTCGCGGCAACATTACCTTCTTTTTCTTCCACATCTGTGGTCAACCAGGTTTTCAACGTCGATCCAGGCTCCTCCACCGCTTGCGGTTCCACCACCGGTTCCGGCAGATTCTCTGCCTCTCTTTTACGCATAGCAGGCATTTTCTGGAATGGAAAGTTCATGTCTCAATTCCGTAGTTATAATTGAATTAGATTATGAAAATGATAATAAATAAACACTGTTCTAATTGGCATAGTTGAAAGCGTAAGTAGTAATAATGTTGAATTAAGTGTACTGTTACCTGTGTCTGTGAACTGTATCAAACAGTGGGTGGAACTGAATGGACGGAATAAGAACAATTTTTGTGATTCGTACCTGTATTTGCTCGAAGGGTACCTCAAACGTGAATGATTCGTTGTAATACGGATTGAGAGTGCATTTTTTGATGGACGTTTTCTTCTTCTTCAGCCTTTTGCCGTTCTGCATCAATGCGATCTTTACGTAAGGATCTGAGAGACCGCCGACATCCATCTTTTTCAGGTTCTTGGCTTCCAGAATGACAACCGTTAATTTACCGGCCGTGGGCACGTATCGAAGCGAAAAGCAAATGTCTCCCAGTTTGTTATCCTATAATATTAATAAATATCGAAACATGACGAATGAATAGTCAAGCCAGTAGTACACTCTCGTCGAGACTCTTACCGAGACGAGTGCTACCAGCTTACGTCGTCTCGGATTTAGTCGCGAGTCGCGGAGTCGCGAAATTAATACACTATTGTAACTAGAGACGGTTCTCGAATTTGCGGTAGGTCCTCGCAATAAAAGAATCAATTCGAAATCGAGCGCTGACGATGTGAGATAAGGCGAGACGAGCAATGCAAGTACGTGTATTCTCTCGCCTTACCTCGACGAGACCGCACTACTAGCATCATTATCGTTTGGTAAGCAAATGTTGAAAAAATAGTTTACCTGACCACCTTCGCCTTCTACGCTCTGCAGTTCTCTCCATTCTTCAATCGTCTGAGCCAGATCGATTTGGCACAGAGGAACTTTCACCTCGCCGATCTGGTCGTGTTTTGAAAACCTGTCAAAATCAAAGATTGCAAAGACAAGTGTTTTGTTCATCGCATCTGCGTACGGCACGCTCTGAAAAGTAAACGCTTCAGTTAGTTGGTTGTAAAACAGAGGAAAGTTGGAACGAATTTGGTCATTTCTTTAAGTATACAAAAACGTCGACCGACCTTGAACGTGAAAGTTTCATTGAACTGAGGACTGAGCGTCTTCCTGTGTACTTTCGTCTCGAACTTTTTCTTCTTATCCGGTAGCAAGTAAACCTTCACGTACGGATCAGAGGTACCACCCATGTCTAAGGCTGGCAGTTCTTCGGCTTGAATTACTGTCACTGCCAAGCTGTTCGTATTGAAGTCGTACTCGAGCTGCAGATATTTATATTTGTTTATGTTTATTACTATTTTTATTTTATACAATAAATAAGTTATATTCGTTTTATTTCATTTTGACTTAAGCACGTGTATAAATCGAGTACTAATAGCTTAATTTCTACTATTATAGGAAAATTATTTTTTACAAACACATATGTTCCCCAATTAATTCATACATACACATAATAAAGGTTCTACTGGATATTAATTAATTGTCCAATTATAAATTACAAGGATTTCGATTCTTCTTTCGATTTCGATAAAAGAAATAA
>NW_017177133.1:67954-68913 GCF_001652005.2 Ceratina calcarata
TAAACTGATACTAGAAATAGTTTAGTTTGCATGAAAGTACGCAGTCTACTAATTAATCAACGACAATGAGACTTACGAATTTCAACTTAGATTTGAAATATATTTAACTCTTAAATGATATTGATAAACAATTGAATAAAGGAATGTACTTGTATATCGGGGTGCGCCTGGATCCCATTATACCAGTTAAGGGTTAAGAATGGGATAAAAAAAGATATCAATAACTTTTATTAATAGGTAAACATTTTAGGGCAGTATCGAATGTTCTCTCATGTGTGAACACTCTACATGGATTTTGTCTATCTATTTTTATATTAATAAAACAAGGCCAACGAAACAATGTTAAATAAAAAAATAAAAGTCAGTATTGTCGTAAAGCATAAATGCAGCTACTTCTTGCTTCTGATACAACACTTTTTTTTCGATAATAATTGCTCACGCTCACCTAGTTATAATGCATCATATTACATGTTCGTGCGAAATCCAGCAATGCAATTTCTTTATGTGTCACGGACTACGATTGAAAAAAGAAAATTCTCTTGGTGAAGCGGTGAAATTCTCTTACACAGAACTGAATGTTCAGGATAGAAATAATGAGACAATGTGAATTCTATTCGCGCTTAAAATTCTGTATACATTGAGTGGAGAGTCACGTTATTGTCTTTAACCGTAAAGAAGACATTATTGCCTGTCAACACAATTTCCGAAGGAAAATTCAGTGGTCCAAATTAAATCCAACAAGGCAAACGAAATTCAGATTTCTTTCCACCGTCTTGGTACTTGCATTAATTTAACGAGTTTCAGTAAGAAACGACATTCTCTATCTGAACTTCAATTTCAATTCAATTTAAAGGTTTTAAATTAAAGATACAAATCCGATTTGATTAAAAAATCTTATTATGAGTAGCTATCAAACTTAATTAAAATTCAGTTTGATATAATTTCGTTGAACGAATTTA
>NW_017177133.1:70679-74964 GCF_001652005.2 Ceratina calcarata
TATATAAATTGAGTATTGGTACAGTAACTGTGGAATGAATTAATTAACTGATGACCTTCTGACATTTCCGGCTATATTCTCTAACTCTTCTGGGAACTTTAATACTGTAAACGATTTTCAATTAGTAAATGTGGAATGTTCATCAGCTACTCGTAACGGCAAAACATTTATTTCAAACAAAATTTATCGTGTAAAATAATCTACATTGCAAAAACGCCATACTGGCAAAGGAGAAGGAAAATTTCGTTAAAAAACCTAATTAGTTTTATTTGGAAGGCATACGAATGGGTAAAAAGGAGAATGGTGCTCCATTTCGCCAAAAGTAAAATGGGAAAAGTGCCAGACAAAACAATGAATTTCTTCTGTGCTCTTCGTCTTCCGTTCACGAAACATCACCTTGAACTAAAAGTTCAAGGGGAACAAAGGGGAAGCTGGCATTGCTAAAATGGTGAGCGTGCATTAAGGGCAGATAAAAGAGGGTGCCGCGAGGATTATGGCGTATGTACGAAAAGAAAAGATCATCGGCTATGTAAAAAAAGGGGAGCAGGAAGCCGAGAAACGCAAGGTCGGCCAAGGAATACAGTAGAGAATTATTTTAGCTCGTGGAGGCCTGTTCGTGTCGCGATAACTTCCCCCTACCTCCCTCTGCCTATCTGCAGCGATTATCTCTTACCCTTACGTTAGACCGGTTAGACTGTTACTCCCCCTTCCTTTTGTAATATTGTGTGACCGTCAGTTGATCGTGGAACTCCAGGATGTAGCGATTCAGTCCATCTCATTCTTTATTTCCAATCGAGAAATAATATAATAATTCATAATAATAAGTATAAAATAAGAACTGCTAGACTGTTAATTATGTATATGAACGTATTCACATGATTGTCGATTAATGATATGTAACGAGGATCAAGATTCAATAGAAATCTTCTAGAGAATGATTCCTTGATTTGAGAATACTTGAAATATGTCTTTAGTCGTTTTAAACCTTAAATCATTAAAAAAGTTGGAGAAGTAACTATTTTCTCCAACTATTATTAGCCTGGATACGTACTACCTTTAATGAATTAATTACATATAAAAGTTGGATTCTCTTACATTCTACAGACTAAGTCACAATGCTAATATCTCTAAAATTAATTTTACGAATAATTCAATAATGTCACGTATATTTCGATCATTAATTGCATCAGCATTCGAGATAATAAATGACAGCCGCCAACCGGAAACTATGAGAAGAAACGTTTCAATTAAGCAAAATTATTTTCCTTTAAATGTCGTTACCATAAATGTAAAGAGCGAAAATAATCTACTCATATAAATTGATTAGTAAATCCAATTTTTTACTTCCCTCCCAATTATTTTATACAAATGGAAATTCTTCTGTTATAATAAGTTCAGAGAATACCAATTTCATATTCCTAAGTTTGACCATTTATGTACCTGGATTGTTACCGACAATAGAATGTTAATTACGAAAATTCAAGTTGAAATTGATCCTTTGAATTCGTTTGACAGGAAATTGACAGGAAATACGCATGGTTATTAAAAGTGAAATGTACATTAATGACGGGCGCACGCAGAGGGTATTGAAACTTCACTCATTCGCAATAGAATAAAGTGCGCAGTTTCTGCGTATGTTCATTTCATTCTGCAACTCTTATTTATTAAATATTCAATATACGTATGTGTGATATAAATGTGAAAAATATGGTTAGTACATGAGTAACAATTTAAATATATTTTTTCCTTATCAGATAAACCAATTTGCTTGCCCTGATATTTATCTAACATATCTCTACGTTTGACATATTCTCTTACTTTTTCTTTTTAATCTGTATTGTGCAAATAGCACGCATCGATCAAATTCATTTTTGTAAAAGGTTTCACCGGAAATTCCGTTTCACTTCATCTAATATTTTATATTGAGCTATTTATTTGTTTTTGTATTTCCATGTTGACATTTTATACGGTAAATAAAAATATGTAGCTTTCTGATTCCAGAAGAAGATTGGGAAATGAACATTTCCTCTCTTCTACTAAAAAAGCACAATGTCCAAAGACGAGTGATTTACTGTTGCATAAAATCATAGAAAAAAATACATGTATGAATATAAATATATGTATCAGTGATCCAACTGAGTAATTAACTTATTTTTCGATAGCTATCATACTATTAGAATATGTGGTGCAATGTTGAAATGAACATTCCGAGAATTGCCCGTTCCATTTTACTGATTCGTAATCATGGCATTGGCCTCCAATAAAATTCGATAAAACGACAATGGAGGCACAAATATTCACCATCCGAGAAAATAATTGTTATCGTCACCGGGGACGATAAATTGACGTCACGCACGCGCTACCCACGCAACGCAACAATAAAGTAGCATTTGCCACCGGACGAGACAGACATCTGTCAACGATTTTCCGCGACAAAAAAGTCGATATGATCGTCCTTCGTATTAGCTTTATCTCCTTCTTTTCCTATTTTATTTTTTGTTCAATTCTTTTTCATTGTCTGTCGTTTTAAGTCTTTCGTTTGCACGTGCTGGCAAGATTACCGCTTTCGTTGTCGATGAATACAATTACATTTATGCATGAGCAACTTTGTTTATCAACAAGATGATAAATAACAGTTTAATATGCACGCGAATATATAAAATCGATAGTAATCTTGGCACTGTGTACGACAAAGATATGTGGGCGTTGCAGTGGTTTAACGCGTGTTCTTCGCGGAATGGTGAACGACATTAATACAGTGGTTGCAATCGCTTTTTTTTCATCTTATTGTATTTTATGAATATCATTTTGTACCACAGATACGCAAGAACTCGATAATTAACAGTTTACGTTAACCGTGTAGGCTGCATTATTTGATCGGTTTACATTTTACATGCTATCTGGTATAAGCAAGTGGCAAAATAAATTTTCATTCTGTTATTTATAGTTATATACACATACACGGATGACTTGTGTGGATTATTGATGACGTAGAATAATGATACAATTGCAGAGAAGGAATTGTAACCACATTTATAACAGAATAATAAAGTTTAATGAAATGGACTTGCAATTTACTTGGAAAAAGTTATACTATCTCTATATTCTCATAACTAAAGATAATGTTTCATCGTGCTTTATACACAGCATTATAAATGAAAAAGAAATATTAGCAGTGAAAATTTATCGGGATAATTTATAACAATTACTAATTTAGCGGGATAATTTATAACAATTACTAATTCATCAAATTGATTTTGTAAAGCTACGCGATAAAATATATTGCGATGGAGGTAAGAAATATGGTTCGGTTAGAGGCTACAAGATAGCCATATTTCACGGAGAGACACGTGATCGGTTTTCATCAGTAAATGTGTTATAAATTTAAATGCCTTACGCGCATTCTTGACTACCGCTATCTCGTTCTCAGAGTTTCACGTGTCGCTCAACCCTCCGGGAATCGACAAGTTGCTTAATCGTAATGATAGTTTCCTGTCACGATCCTAGCTCGTATGTAGTCAATTTTAAGTCGCATAATTGCAGTTTCTTAATGTATAACTCCATGCACCGCAGTAGCATTCTGAACTAGAGGATCTAATAACGTATGTATTACGTTAAAATAGTTACGTAACTTTTCTAACATTTGTTAGTAAATTTTTTATGTTTTTCGTCCCGTTTTACTATTTATAAATAAACAAATATATTTCCCCACACAAACCATTCAATTGCCATCCAATCAAGTTTCTATGGTTACGGTATAATCGGACTGTGTTATTTAAGTGTGGACATCCTGTATGGTTTCAAATTCATTTTTCGCGAAAGCAAAACCTTATATTAAAAAACACTTTTTTAGACATATTTTTGCATACGAAATCACTCCTACCATGATTTGGGACATCCTGCATAGCTCAAAACGTGACCGAAATTGAAGAACTTACCAATTATGTTTGAATTACAAATTAAAAATAATACATGCAGCTATTAGAAAACCAGGAAGGAAGGATAGCAGCTGCGAATGTGTTACGCGTGTCTTGTACCATTCGACGTCTTTCCTATAATCTTATATGTATATTCTCGACCAAGTGTGTAAAATCAATAAGGCTATCTTTCAATAGGATTTAACTGCTGCGCCTCGAATCTGTTCGCAGTAGTTTCATAACGTGGCTAACGCTCACGAGCGCCAACGCTTTTTTGCTTGTTCTCACATTTCACTCCTTGCTAATTTGCCAAATTATTCAGTTGTACATATTGGCTTTGTAAGTGTTCATATTAAAATCTGCACAAT
>NW_017177134.1:0-851 GCF_001652005.2 Ceratina calcarata
GATCAAAATGCACATACTGCAGTTCATTGTCAGAGCCATAAAATATACTAAGTTGCAAGCATTACATAAATATTAATAATGCAGAGGTCGATGCAATTAAATTCATGAATCTTCGATATAGCGGGGCCAGGACAATTAACACTCACCAATTCACCTGCGGTCGTGTGTGTCCCTGTGTATCGCGTTCACGATGATTCCACAGTCGAAGGGGGCCTAAATCACTAGCGTCGCTTGACTCACTCAGCTTCGTCACACCCAGGCGGCACCCAAAAATAATAGCGGACCGGGGCCGGAAGTCCCTCACCTTGCTGGACCAGTTCATTCCGAACGAATCGACGGTTTCGACGCTGCGCCATACCATGCCGTTCGGTTGACTGTGCTCCGTCGTACGCGTCCCATTCGATTTCGTATACGAAACCCTTGCACTAATGATGCCTACACGAGACAAAAAAAAGTCACGACTCGTACGTGGGCGATGAAATCTTCAAATTCGCTTCCTCGGAAGGAATGCCAGCATAAAGACGAAGGGGCGGGTTGGTCAATATTTATAACCTTTATCAATGTTTGGAATAATAAAAAGAAACTGTTCCGATGCTATAGTTCGTAGAAGTGAATTAACTTTTCGAGCGCTAACAATTTATGGAGCCATTTATTGTTACTGAAATCACTTCATTAAACAAATAGATTTAGATTTCTTATGTTCTGCAAGTGTTTATTATACGTATTTTCCTAATACGCTAAGATGTCTATCACTTATAAAATGAACAAAAGTATATCCTAAACATATCCTGATGCTTAACACTAGATTGCCCAAGGAAGTCATTTTGACTGCTTTTGGGCAAATATACAAA
>NW_017177135.1:0-851 GCF_001652005.2 Ceratina calcarata
ATCCATTACGATTTCTAGCTAGATTTTCCTTAATGTTCTTCATATATTTTTATTACGCAGATTATACGTATAAGTAAAATATATATAATATAATATCGAGCTTGTTCTATTAAATGAACAAAAAATCTTTTATTCACTTCCACTCATGAAAGAATAGAGAAAAATCATTTCGTACGCCGCGATGTGTTTTAAATATAAATTACGTCGAATTAAAATTAATAATTAAAACGGAGTCAAGGGATCAGATTTAAGACACGTTGGGATGAAATTCATTTTTCTTCGAGCCGCTGGGTTAACGCGAGTGGACGGTGGTTACGCGTGGAAGACAAACATTTAAGATTGTCAGAGTGCATCTAGCCGAAAGACACACAGCTCCGGGGGTCTCATTCGTTGCGCGGTGAATCCCGCTTTGCACCATCACGATTTCGTGGTGGTGGTGGTATTGATCCAGTAACCCCCCTCCTCCCAAAGAGTGAGCGCGACTGGGGCTTTTCGTTACACCCGTCTCCGCGTGTTCCTCCCGCGCTCGCTCCATGCTGTCTCGCGCTTTCTTCGCCCTTTCTTTCTTCCCTTCCCTTCCCTAGCCGGGAACAACGACGGGGCTCCTTTCATTCGGGGTTGCTCGCTGTTTTTTTCCGATTATTCCGTGCCTCGAATCTTCCCGTCCCAATTCCCCGTCCCGTTTTACTTTCCCAAAGTGTATCAGCGCTTTCCCTCTCATTCTCTTCATTCTTTTTATCGTCGATTCAATTTCTCAAAATTAATCTGTCAGACATGTGCCAGATCAGACATGTATAAATTAAATGTACGGAATATATATTTATTAGAAAATATCTGAAAAAGAAGTAATT
>NW_017177136.1:0-851 GCF_001652005.2 Ceratina calcarata
ACGGGCGAAAAACAGGGGAAGCGAGCCTCGAGGGAAAAATTATCCGCACGCTGGATACGCTCCGTCACAAGCCTGTGATGGTTATTTTGTTGGTTCTTTCCCTATCCGTCTTCCTTTTCTACTCATGTGTGAGCTATAAGTTCACGTTGGGGTGTAATAACGATTTTTCGATTTGGGTTTTTTCTTTTCGATTTTGTGCAATGACCAGGTACGGGTGATTTCCAACTGGGATGGTATTCGCGGTACGATAGTTGTTAGAAATTCGGGATTAAATAAGAAGATTCCGCATGAGTCACATGCACTTCTATAGAAATTTCGCATTCATTCCTGGAAGATTGATGGTATCGTCAATCGCTGGGAATTCGATGTTCCGGGAATTCGGAATATCAAATAGAAGAAATGCGAAGACAGTAGTTAATCCCTTAACCCGCTAGCCGCTCGGTCGACTCGTAAGAGTCCCAAGCGAAGAAATACAAATATACGGCATACACACGAACAGAGATTTCTAAATTTAGAAATACCGCTATTATATTGATCGTGACCGGAATTCGATCATACGATCTAATAGCGAAAGAGTTACGTAATCACGCGAGACAATTCAATTTCATGGAAAAGGGTTGACTCATCCATCATTTGCGCTGTCGCGAATAATCGTAGTCGCACGATTGTGATTGCCGATGGATGTTATCATTCCCGCATTGACTGTCGAAGAGTGTGCTCCTCTTCGCAGCATTTGATCAAGATTCGGTACGCCTGGAAACAGAATTTATCTGTACAGCGATCGAATAACTCTTAAGAGTTAATTTAAGACAGAGGTACTCTCCGTCTTAAATATTGTTGAGAGCAGCGAG
>NW_017177137.1:0-851 GCF_001652005.2 Ceratina calcarata
TACTAATTCTCGAAAGAATTAAAAAAAAATACGTTGACGTAATATTTTATTAAACATTTAGCTATACTTTGAGTTTGATTTTACATTATATTTTATTAGAAAATTGTTGTCATGATTTATCTTCGAGAAATGAAACAAAAGCGAATAAACTAATGTTTTTACTTTGTAAGCTTATGAAATTTATTTTTGTAATATCTATATAAAACAGAATGTAAACAGATATTGTCGAATTAACTTTAGTCGCGTATATGTGTTACTGTTCATGTTACTGGACGTACGGTAGTTAGTACTATACAATTGTATTATACATTTACCGAATATCTCCATATCGTACCGGAAAATCATGAGAAGTTGGGTGTGGATTCATTGCACAAAAGGTGAAGGTGAAAAATCAACAACATGCCAAGTATGTGATACAGTGCTGCGAACGTATGGATTTAAAACCACACTGATTAATCATCTTTTAAATGTACATATAGGATATAAACCTACTAGTGGGCAATATTTGAGGATCGTATTCTAATACCCAACGTAGGTTCAAAATCAAGAGTAACAAAATTACGTTCCATTAATTAGTTATTAACAAATAAAAATTGGGCGTGTTTGCGCCTGAATCCGGCAATTCGACTTGCATCATCGTATGACTGACAGCTGGTCCATCCATCAATACACGTCGATACGTTGAAGCAAGCCGGTAGCTATAAAAGAATGATGTACTCATCCTGTCCAGGGATGGGATAATTTTTCCCGCTCGGCTCGCTTCCCCTCTTTTTCGTCCGTATTTCGATTCCCACTGCTATTCTCCTCATGCGCCTTCGCGAAGCGAACCTATCAAATACCAGTCCCCACCA
>NW_017177138.1:0-851 GCF_001652005.2 Ceratina calcarata
GACCTACAACTGCGAACGGGGCTCCGGGCCGACACCAGTATGCCGTGACGTAGGAGGATGCACCGGACAGCACTAATGAACACCGGTTACAACGGATCGTTGCAGAGCAAGTATAATGGTCACGACGCTGTGACAAAATGCGACTTTTATCACCGCAATGGCAAAGGGCTTCCGACTTTAGACGGTTCCTATAAAAGTCGCACTGCTCTGACCAGCGAAACTCGCGTTCAGGAGGTGATCGAAGGATCACCTTCGAAAATCGCTCAGATACGGGTCGAGTTGCGAGAGAGTTCCTCTGGATGCAATAGACCGATACCGATCTACTTCAGTTCAAATTGATATTCTCCGATATTGCAGTAAGAAGTTGATTTCAATCCGGGACTTAGACGGAATTTCTCGACGTCTGCCCGTCGTTAATCCGCTTTTCGAATTCTGAGAACATTCTTGGAAATTCATCTATGCTGAAATACACGCTCATCGGTCGACACACTGGAATAGAATAATAGAATTCGCGGTACGCGCGTATGATTGCCCATATACGGCTCTTTGTTTTTGACTATACGCGACTCTCTCCCACTCGTACTCCGGGCGTAGACACGTCTGTATGAGTCACCGTTCGGGATTTATAAGAAATCGGTCGCGATCTTTAATCCCGAAATAATCACAATTATTGGCCTAACGGACCTTTTAATTTTAAATTCTCGCGAACACACGTAATTATTTCTATTTTCGGGGAATTAACTGATCGTTAATTCCACTTGGAAATAATCTCCTATTTCGTTCAATTCGTGCGGAAACGCATGGAACTTATGCGGATCTCTCCGATTGTTGCGAATTTTTAGGCTTTCCGC
>NW_017177139.1:0-850 GCF_001652005.2 Ceratina calcarata
TCCGTACCGTAGTTGGAAATGTCTGAGAATTTTTTCAAATTTTTAGTTGCAAAACATAGCCGTGAAAAATAAAAACGTGCTAGAAATATTTCTTCCCCACAGAAGTCGTTTTGACCCATACTAATTAGAAAATCATATTATTTAAACAATAATTATAAAATGTATAAAAATACCTTAATAATGAACAAGTAACATTCCTGTCATGTTTACCAGCCAGCCAGTAATCGCTGCGTGATCTTTTATATAAGTTCGCAAGTTTAACGTAATATTCTCAGGTAATAATGGGAAACACCTGTCATTCGGTACAAACCCATAAAACTCAGGAAACTCACACCCTTGGTGTATTTACGGATAGACCCACGTCCCGCTTTACTGATTCACCCCGAAAAAGAGAAACAGATCTCGGACCGAACGCTCTGATTGGTCGAGTGTTTTTGTTAATAACTCGACTACCACGTCTCGGACAACTTTTTTGCAAAGGAAAAAGTTGTTTAAAATCACCATGGCTCCTCCCCATTTCAAGGCCTAACACTAGTTCTGGGACACCCTGTATAAGTACCCCAATCATAATACCCTAAACTAAACCCATGAATTGATTTAAAATTTTACAGGTAGCATTTTAATAATAATAGGAATCTATCTATCAACATGCTAGCATCATTTAAGTATACATATAGCCTAGACATCCTTAAATAATCTGTTTCAACCCAACTGTTCTTCCTGATACATTTTGTTGATGAAGATAGATTGATTGATTATTTTGTTCACGATTATTTAAGTATTTAATTGACTATTAATCGCTGTTAGTACAGTATCCTTTGATCTGCTCTAAGTAATGTGTAATCCATGA
>NW_017177140.1:0-850 GCF_001652005.2 Ceratina calcarata
TGCAAATGCCAAATTATAGAAACGAAAATACACGTCATTAGATTGCGGATCTTCATTCTATATTTTTATGCATCATACATAGCATTTTCATTTTCTGCAATTATAGTTTGCTTATAAATGCATAAAATCCATAGTCATCATATTGTTTAGAGATCAACAGAAAATAATTTCATTTTGTTGAACTGTGAAAAGATCGTATTAAAATGCTTTAGAAGCTTATAAGTAATTATAATTTGATGAATAGAATCTGAACAAATGGTTTATAGGTATCGGTTGGAAGATCCTCGCGGGCTCCGGGCGTCCAAATCACCGTACTGTTCACCCCGCAGCTCTTTCTCTATGGAGATTGCCCAAAGGTTACTGCGGAAGACCGAACTACGTGAAAGAAGTTACAGCGACGATACACAAAGCGACAGCGGAAGTCCCGAGCTCGGATTCCTGCATCCGGATCACGCTTGGCATGCAAATTCAAGGAGAGGTTCCAGCCAATCCGAGCAGCTAGAAGTAGAACCGTACGAACTCAACAGAGATTATAGCAGGTCTTTGCCTGGTAGCAGGAGGAGCAGTTTCCAGAGTCAAGGTGGCACTGACAGTAAACGTAAGTCTAATCCAATTATCGACGTGACGTTCAGTGAATTTGTAAATTTCCTTATTAAACTTGACATATTTCGATGAATATTCGTTAACAATTCATATCTTTATATAATAAAAAGAAATTCTATTACGAAGTTCAGTAAGGAAGGAATTTTCAAGCACACATTACACATTTATGTACTTCGCTACTGCTTTAAAGAGATATTTCCAGTTAGGGAATTATTCAATTTGCATGCGATTAGATTTTATCAAGTTC
>NW_017177141.1:0-850 GCF_001652005.2 Ceratina calcarata
ATATAACAGAAAAACTTAACACGTTCCGTGCCAAGCCGTTTTTGCCCTACATGTCGTTCAGGCCATTTGATGTTTCAGCGCATTAAGTAAATATTTCTGCGTGCACCATTTATGGTACACGTGGCCTGAAGGTCAGGTTTAATGTGTATCATAAATGGTACACGGAACGTGTTAATAAGTTAAATAAGGATTTGCAAGTGGCAAAATAATTTAATAATCGAATCTGGTAATTTGATCAAAGCTTTTAATAAGAAATTATAGTAATTTAAATGCCAACTTAGAAATAATAATGCTCAACATTTTCCGAGCTAGACTCGTCATTTTACTGGAAAGGGTTAAGAATTTCTCGACATATATATATAAATACATATATAAATAAAGAAACCTTTAACTGCATTTGATAATTGTTTCTCATTGTCAGGATTAGCAAAATATAATAAAATGTTTGAAATATTTTCATGCCCATTTCAGTACGCGTCATCAAAGTGGCCTGTGGAGCCATTTAGGTTGGCGAGGCCTGATCTACTCCATTGAATCTCCCTCGATTTCATTGACATTTATACATAGATCGCTTATCAGGGAATTCGTTGTTCGCGGTTGCAGAACTTCGTGGTGAGACAGTCGAGTCAGAGCGACACGATGGCCCTGTCGGTGCGGCTGCCACCGGGAAAGGGGCCATACATCGAGCACTACCTGATCCAAGCCAACAAGGGGAAGCTCAGCTTGGAGACCAGCGAGAACAGGTTCGACAACATCCCCTCGCTGATCGCCCACTATTCTCAATGCTGGTGAGTGTCTCCTCTCTTGCCTTCGTCTCGCCCGATCGAACATCGTCGTCTCGTCTCCACTT
>NW_017177142.1:0-849 GCF_001652005.2 Ceratina calcarata
AACTAAATTACGTTTAATTTCAGATGAACATTACTTTATTACAAGCTTCAGTTGTTGAAGAAATTATATCCTTCTCTGCCCTTGAGAATATACGTGATTTAACATGTGTGTCTTTGTTCGCCGTCTGTTTCGACGACGTGACCGCGCGATTTTATATCGGGAAGAAAGCAAGAGAGATAGTGCAAACGTTTCACAAGCCAGCTGTCTTACCGAACCAGAAGAAAGTGAATAAAATCAGCAGAGCGTTTTTACCCGGACATCAAACTGCCGCTGTGGTCGCAGACATCGGAAGCGGAGAGACTGTGTACATAGAAACATCCGAAAAACAGCAAGAAGAAATTATAGTCACATTAAACATAGGCAAAGCTCATTCACAATTACGCAGACTTCGGAACGAATCGTCGATATTAAAAGACGCTGTAATAACAGCGATTCCTGCTCACTATTCAAGAGTATTATTCGCCTGTACGAGAATCACTTCTCCACTAAAAGATTACTACGCGCATCAATTCGATGATAAAGAAAAAACCGTACGTCTTTTCATTACTTATTATTATTTTTTGATTATTATATTTATATTTAATTGCAGAAACCTTCTGGCTCGCCGCAAGCAACGGAAGAGTTCACGTCTGGCAGTGGAGAGGATAGACTAGGTTTCATAATGTACGAATGCGGTTTAGAGGGTATTAAATTAAAAATAGTGAAGAGGTCTCAGTTTGAAAAAGGAGAGAATGGGAACGATGATAAGAAAGTGGAATCGGAAATGTTTTATACAGACAGCGTGAAGAGCCAAGAAGAATTAGACGCTAGTAAGAAATCTAGTAAATTTCACAGTGAACGTTTCTATTC
>NW_017177143.1:0-578 GCF_001652005.2 Ceratina calcarata
GTCCTTTATGATACGTAAGGCTGTGTAAATACTCATAAATAAATATCAGCACTTATACAAACTGATACATACTGTACTTTGTACTAATAAAGTGACTTTATGATATTTTTCAAGTGAAAATGTCATCTGGAAATTGATTCAATTACGATTTAATTTGTTGCTGATGCACTATAATTTTTTGTTAATATGGCTTTACGTACGATACGTCATTGTTTCACGAATATTTTAAAAATACGTAAGATCATTTCAATTCCATTACGTAAATGTAAAGGTATCTTTTTCAGAAGCGCAGTGTAGTTGTAAAATGAGTTACTCTACTGTTAAGAATATGGATAAGTATGAGACACTGAAGATATCTGTGCCAAAAGAATTTATTTATATGGTGCAGATGAATAGACCAGAAAAACTGAATTCACTCAATCACACTATGTGGAAGTACGTATCTTTACCAAATGTTCATTCATCTGATATTAGAAGAATGTAACATAAATTTAATTTTGATTATTGTACAGAGAATTCACAGCATGTTTCAATGAATTAGCCATAGAACCAGAATGCAGAGTAATAATTCTTTCTGG
>NW_017177144.1:0-849 GCF_001652005.2 Ceratina calcarata
TTTTTTTTTTTATATAAATCAAGTTCATTTATAGCCATATCGATGATACACGCATGATATTTCTAATTCAGGGAAACTTTTCATTTTATTTTCAGCTGTGAGCCATCCGATCCTAATGCGGACCATTTAAATGAGCGTCGAAGGTTTCGTGGAGTCGGAAGGAAACGGACGAAAAATCCCATCCCTCGCAAAGGGAACGGAGTAATCAATCCTGACCCTCCGAGCAGCGGGTGGTTTCGTTGCTCGCGTCATTGTGCATCTCCGAAGGAGACTCGGAAAAGCGTAACCGTGCTTTTACCGGACACGCGTATACGGCGATCAAGGGGGAACGTATGGATAGAGGGGAGAAGGGAACATTTAGAGTGGCCCGTTTCCCTTATCACGATAAAACGGTATAGGCTTAGCAACTGTAGTGGTTTAGAGGCGGCACGACGGAACACGAAGCCGCGGCCGGTGAGCCGCTTCAGGTTGAGTCATTTTCATCCGTGGATCAGTCTGGCCGTAGATCGTAGCCGCGATGGGTCGGTCAACCGTGAGATCATCGTCGTCGTCGCCGTCGTGGTCTGTCATCGTCGTGGTCATCGCCCGTTGATCAATCGCCCGTTCGATCGGTAGCCAGGAATCGCACGCTCGAGATAATCGGTGTCTCGAGGAAAAATGGACGTGGAACTGGTCACCCGTGCCTCGTTAAACTCTCTGCACATGGTCAACCATGCCCGGATCGTCGCGCCTAACAACCTTGACGAGTGGACCTGGACCAGCTTGCGAGTGAGTTCAACATTTCTTCGATGATCGCGTAGGCGTGCAGACGTCTCTTTGTCATCCGAATTTGCCAGGCTACGTATATAC
>NW_017177145.1:0-849 GCF_001652005.2 Ceratina calcarata
TATGCTCTCCTCGCGAGGGGTTCCGCCAAAAGTCCGACCCCCCTTGCTAAATTTATCGCACCCCCGACCGATCTCTTCGGGGTTCGCGAAATAACTACGCGGGGTTAGATATCTGTTACGTAAATAAAATTCTCTTGGAACGTTTCAATCGTGAGATTCTTTCGATTCGTGTCCTTTCGCATTAAAGATCGACGGTCGTCAGTGAGCGAGCTCGGTTCTGCGGCACGTACGTACGCTACGTCCCGAAGCAATCGTCCTAATTGCTAGACCGCACACCTTGAACGCGAAGTTAATCATTTCCGACGTACGCGCGGGCCCGGCAAGAATTCGAACAAGGATAGCCGGAGCCGACGCTAATTTCTCTCGCTGTCGCTGGGAATAAGCCTCCCGGGAAACTGGTTCTCGAAAAGTATAATCGCTAACAAGGTCCAGCTTTCAAGAGAATCCGCGGGACGAGACATCGGGACCGTGGAAAGGTTGATTGGAACGTTTACTTTAACGGTAGCTGAATTTTTGCTGATTAAACGAGCGAACGAACACAGCCCCTTTGGAAATTAGAAGGCGACCAAATTACAGTTGCGCGGGTTCTAATCATCGAGTGGACGGTGTGACGGAGATCCCCTCCGATGAAAATTATAAATAATCGCGACGCTCGCATCGCGTGCCTCTCGATAATGCGAGGGGACGCGCGAAAGCCATTTAAACCCTCGCGTACCCCGCGCCTAATTGCCCATTTAAGATAAGATTTTCATCGAACGTTAACACCCCCTGGTCGTCCGAACGACCAAACCCTGTAATTCAGTCGAATGACTTCTTCCCAAGCAAATTCTGCACTCGAGACGATACGAC
>NW_017177146.1:0-849 GCF_001652005.2 Ceratina calcarata
TTCAGTATAATAAGTAATATGTCATTAGTAAATAGAGATCGGGATTTTCGAAAAAATTCTGGTCCCGACCCGTTCCATATTTCCGGATTCTCGCACACCTCTATTAATAATATAATACCAGGTCTGTTACAAAGAGAATTATTCAGTACCCTGAAAACCGGAACAGGAACCACATTGTAATGCACGCATAAATTCACATCGACCTTTCGCCTCGCTCGCGGTGCAGTGATTTAAACGATGTTGCTGGTCGGCCTAATATGGTTTCCTAAGTAGAAGAGTCTCATCGAGCGTGTGATTCTCCGTAATGGTCTTTCGCTTTCCGGGCCGTTAACCAGTAACGGGCTCAATCGCTACCATGAACCTCGACATCGTAGTTATACCGGAGTTAACTGAGAATTCTTTTTTTTTTTAGACAATTGTCAAATGACAATAGCAAAGTGAATGTGAATTTCAGCAATAATTGTTCTGCGAGCTATTTAGGCGTACAAAAATTTTCTTCATGAGAGGGTAGAAGCGGCGTTCATTACTATTAAACAATTTTCTTGTAACAATTAACATGCGCGCGATACCGCACAGGTTTGTGATCGAAGGACTTGCATTTGAACGAGCTAAAATCGCAATGGACATTCTAATTGGCCACGTTGCTACTTTATTAATTCCAATCGAGTGAGTTACGAATCCGCAACTGGCAAAGTTACAGTCAAAACTTATTACTTAAGTTCTCAAAAATTCAAGTTCGTTGAATTATAATATTTTTTTAGCGTCGAATATTCTAATCTATTCTGCGTCCATACATGCCGCAAATTCTAATCGCACTAATGAATTTATTTTATAGCCTTTGAACGTCCA
>NW_017177147.1:0-848 GCF_001652005.2 Ceratina calcarata
AAAGTTTCTCAAAATGTTAAACAATGTAAATCCTTTTTCCTATTCATAATCTATATTGAATAAAAATTTATAATATCTGCAAAATTCAAAGAACTACTGGACTTTAAAGAATATCCGTTGGAATACGATTTTCAATATTTTTGGGATTTGATTTCTTCGGTTCTAATGGATGAAAATTGATGGAAAAAAACTCAGATATATACTACCATACGATTTGATTCAGTCATATTTTTCCATCTACTAAATTGTGAAAACGATCACGAAAAGTGATGAAAAACTCAGAGATGTACTACTACATCCACAATTTATATCAAATAAAACTTCACAAACTTCGTTTGCAGGTATTGCCAGATTTTAAGGGATATTCCTTGGAATACGATTTTCGATATTTTCAAGAATTATTTTCTCCGATTCTAATGGATAGAAATTGATGAACAAATTTAGAAATACAGCGTGGCCCAGAACTGATACTACGCCCGAAAATGGGAGCTTCCTGAGATGATTCTGAACAATATTTTCCTTTGTAAAAATATTGTCCGAGGCGTGGTTGTCACGTTATTAAGGATGTATAGGCTTGTATACTTAAACGATGCTAGCATGTTGAATTCGTCATTATAGATTCCTTTTACTATTAAAAAGCTACCTGTAAAATTTTAAATCAATTCATGGGTTTTTGGGGAAATTATAGTGACTTAAAGTTTATATGTACTCTTATGTTAATCAGCAATAACCGAAAGAAAACTTTACTTTGATCGAAAGTAACCCAGAAAAAAAACGGTGATAAACTCTTGAAAAAAGATCATATCGAATGGCCAGTGTTTTATGAACAAACTTCTACAAAAATAATC
>NW_017177148.1:0-848 GCF_001652005.2 Ceratina calcarata
CACGCTCGCGCGTCGCTTCGATGTCAAGGTCAAATACGTATTGTAAATATTATACTGAGTTAGCTATACACACTAGTTAGCAATTGCCATCGCACGTGTAACTGCAAACGTCCGCTTGACATGTCGAGACATTCTGCCGTAGTATCACTTATTTGTGATTCGACTAGTATATTATACTGAACTAAATTCATTAAGATACTTTTGAATTAACCATTTGCTTATTATTACTCAAATAAGTATACTCCACTAACCATTGTCACGTCCCGAGCATTGATTAGACAGTTTATTTTGATCATTCTCCTTCGAACAATCACGTTAATTCAATCGTACGAATTCTATTTATAAATCTACTTCTGTCCGCCTCGGAAATGAGTCACATAAGGAGTTTACGTACCATGTACTCTCAAAACGCCTGCAGTTTCACAAGCCATTAAACGATCCATTATAATTAAGATTGTGTACACGAACAAATGAAAAAGGGTTTTACGAATAAATTACTTCGATTTCTGTCACTTCAATTTCGTCAATTTAATTAACGTTTATCACAGTCATTTAAAATTACCCGACACCATTTACGCAATTTACGATTAATTCTAGTATAGAATTAGTGTACGCTAATACGAAGGCTAATAGCAGAGAGCCAACTCAGTATTTCGAATTCCAAACTTTAGCACGATAATAAAGAGTTCTCGCACAACAATTAGATAAGTATTATAAGCGAGCACTAAAAACAATGTGACTCATCACTTCGCTAAACAGTATCGATAGCGGCGATAAGCAAAAAGAGAAGGGAAAGAGTGGGAGAAGTGAGCGACGATCAGCTGAGAACGTTGAATTTGACAGTCGGG
>NW_017177149.1:0-848 GCF_001652005.2 Ceratina calcarata
ATGATACTCACCGTATATGGCGAATGTGATCTTCGACGCACATAGTGCGTACTTGCTTTCACGCCTTCCGAGCCATGTAAGAGAGTTTGCAAGTTCCTCGGTGAAGGACTCCCTAAAGGCGTAGTTTACTGATTCCCGGGCAGTAAACCCGCCTAACGATTTATAATATTCAATCTAAAGAACAAAAATTGGGGTAAATATATGTATACACGTACGTTGCACTTATTATTGCTTTACTTACGAGATCACTGAACATATCTTCAGGTAGGTTGTCCATATTCATAAAATCCTCAACACTATTGAGAGGAAGTTGTGATAGTTTTTGTGCTTGCGGACGTCGCTGCTTACGCAGTTCAGCCATTAGTTCTCTGAAAATGATGGAAAAGGAGGTAGTATTTCAAATTGACACATTCGACGTAAAAAATATTTACTCATGGTGAGCATCAATACGGGCCATTGCCTCTGCCTACATGGCTCGCATGCTATGGTCCGCAGCTCTGAAAAGAGAAGAAAAGTATTAGAACATTATGTCATAAATACGAGCGATCTACTATGAGAATCGATATATTCGATACATACTGTTGGGCATTTTCTAATGCGCGGATGCGCTCTGACAGTTCTTGTAGTCTGCAAATATAAAAGAAGAATCTTATGAATTTGTTGCGTAGTAACGTTAGCCTTTTGCTAGAATTACATATTTTAAAGTAATAGAAAGCATATAGCAGAGGTGGGGAATCTCTTTACCACTAGAAGGGCCATATTTACATTAGGCAGTAATAAAAATGATTAACATAGCACTAATACGGAAAATAATTTCAAAATCTGATGGAAAATTTAAGATAGTAGGA
>NW_017177150.1:0-848 GCF_001652005.2 Ceratina calcarata
TTGAATTTGTTGATATCATACAGTTGTTTTGTATCTGTCTCCGCTGGCGTGCTGCCTGTAAAAGTGTGTATGTGAGTGCCCTGTGGCAGGTAGGTTGTTCGAGTGCAGTATATATACGGGTATCTTAATCGTGACCGCTCATTACCATAATAGCTGTGATAATGTATCAGTACATTCCGTACAATCACCTGTTCAATATGCCCAGGCGGGATGCTATCGACGCTTTGGTGAGTTTACCATTACATACAGTTTACAGTTTACTTTACTAACATTATTACTGTTGGGTTTTTGAGTTGAGAAACAACATACACTTGAAAGTCTGATCATTTACTTGTGCAAGTAGTTATTATTAATTGTTAAACTAGAGAAGTATCTGTGGAGGTAATAACTGAGTTATGCGCTCGCAGATCAAAGTTCGAACGGGTACTGCCGTACAAGTTAGAGCAGAGTACGGGATCAGTTCTCCAGGCATCGCCAAGAAAGGACGCTTTACGCTATTGGCTCGCAGACGCGCGCACCAGAGATCTGCATGGGACGGGCCGACGGGCCGAGCCTCCTTGCAGTCTGGGCTAACCGGGGTTCGCGATAACGCGACCATGATACCTTTCTGCCTGGAGCCCGTCACACTGCGGCGCGCCCGTAACACCGCGGTGCGGTCTGTAACATCATGTAAAACTGCGGTCGGCCCCCATTGCTGCGAGGCAGTGCGAGCCGAGTGCGAGCATCGAGATGTTACAGGTCGTGCCGCGGTGTTACAGGCGCGCCGCAGTGTGACCGGCATTCAGGCAGAAAGGTATTATGTTCGCGTTATCGCAAACCCTGGTTAGCCCAGACTGCAAGGAGGCTCG
>NW_017177151.1:0-849 GCF_001652005.2 Ceratina calcarata
CATTTATGAATTGTCCCATAAAAAGAAAAGATACGTGTCCGGGTCTCGAAGACTCAGAGTTTCGGAGAGACCGAGCATTTGATAAACAGGAACCTGACTGATATTTTCTCGATTATAAATCAGCACACATGCACGCGTTGTGTCATTCGATACGTACTCCTCTTTGCTCGCAGATTCCCAAACCCCGCCACTCACCGGCCGCCTGGAGTACATACATATATACGTATGCGCATATTGCATATGGTGTGGCACCCGATTTTTCGAACTTTAAACTCTAAAGGAGTTAAATTTTATCGAAGAGGCCTGCAGTCGTTTTCGGATTGTAAGCAAAAAAACATCTTAATTGTGGACTTTGAAAAAANACACTCATTTCATTGTCTACATGCGGAATTGAGTCAATGTACGTAATATCGTTGCTGACCAACGTTCGAATTCAGGAAAATCTCCGAGAAGTCCGATTTTTAAAGAAGTAAATTATTTTAACAGACTTGAACAGTACTTAATAAAATATTGAAAATAATTTTATTCACAGTAAACCTATCATTAGGCCTAGTGAAAGTTGTGAAATCCTCAATACAAACTGTCCTTTTCATGAAAAGGTAAAACACTGGGCATATATTTCATGAAAATAATAATATTCATTCCTGTGAAAACCAGGTCGAGAAAGTCATGAATCAATGTAAATAGCCAAGTTTTGATTTTAGATATCTTGGTAATTTTTGATAATTCGAAATAAACTTACTTACTTACTCGATAAAATCTGGGAAATCATGAAATCAATGTAAACTTGTAGCACTGTTTGAGAAATAATCTCAAAAACTCAAGGCGCTCTCGCATCGAGCACAGGAT
>NW_017177152.1:0-847 GCF_001652005.2 Ceratina calcarata
GGTCCCGTGTCCCCGCTTTGAAATATTCATTAAACCTTTCATTACTTTGATGAAACAATGTTTCCGCGGCGAGATACGTCGACCTTCCCTTGATTACAACCGAGTCAGAATGATTTAATAAACGTAATGTCGCTCTAATCCGGCGCAATCACGGATTACAGGCGCGTGGGTTTCCGGAGACGCGGTTGGTCGAGCGAGAAAACCACCATACAGTTCCGTGCACAATATCTCTCGCTACACACTAGTAAAAACTTTTCCAGACTGGACCAGACATGTAATCATGAAACTAATTGAAATCGGTAGGTCTTCGAGGCGTAAAATGTTATTGCGTTCGTCGCAGTAAAAGCACGAACTGTAATACACGTCGATGAAAAGTAGTTACATCAGCAATAAATAATATTAGATCGTTTAATTTGATGTCGTTAAATTATTAAAGTTCACGTTGTTAGAAACTGAAGTGTATTTTGCTCTCTTTTTTTATGAATCGAGTCTGAAATATAAATACTTTAATTTTTGTACTTTATAGTAATATAATACACATGAAAGTTGAATGTTCTCAACATTTTCAATTTATTTCTCTTCTCCAAAGTTAGCTTTTTACTGCAGGCAATGCTCGACAATCTTGGAACGAAATAATTATTTCAGATGAAACCGCGACCGCAGAAAAATTAACAGGATCGTTATTTGCGCTGGTGATATTTACGGGTCAAATATTTGAACGAATTCTACCCCAGTGGAAAGTTGGAAAAATAGTCAAATAAATGGTATCGTTGCCCGGTGTAAAATCCGTGCCCGATCTTCTTTCCGATTGAAGCCCGTTCGCAGTTTTATTTGGTCACAGTTCAAT
>NW_017177153.1:0-2572 GCF_001652005.2 Ceratina calcarata
TTTTTTTTTAGATACTTTATATTATAATCCTTGTTTTCTATTATAGTTTTGTGCCTTACAAATACTTGTATTGTATTGTTGTATTGTATTGTATTGTTTATTTACCATCCAATAGAAAAAAATTGAAGATTCTTATTTCGTATGTAAAATATGCAGGATTTAGTTCAGTACGAGCTATTAGATTCAAAATTCATATTCGGACGCCGATTATAGTCGGCACTCGTACACACAGCTCGTCGCGCGGCCGCCGACTATAGTCGGTGTCCTTAGCGAAAGGGTTAATAAATTACATTCTCTCTCCCTGGGGCTGTTTAATCGTAAGCGAAGAGCACTGTTTGTCTACGATGTTGCAACCAGTCGTAACGTAATCTAACGTAAACAGTTTTGCTTTTAACTGTGTACCAACGCATCCAAAAGTGTTTTGCACCCTGGGGGTGTTATCGTAAGTGCAAACCGCAGATATGAATTTGCCTATTTCGTCTCGCCGAGTGAATCCCGTACGAGAATCGCGAACGTCGCATCTGTGAAAGCGGTCTCGAGGCAGTAATGACGAAAATTACGATCGGTTTCCGTAGAGGACAGTGAGAGAGAAAAGCGGTGGTCCGCCTTGTTGTAATTTCAGGCAAGCCTTAGCCTGCCGGGGTCACCGTTCAATCTCCGTCGAAGCAGCCGCGGTAGCCACCAATTTACGATCAGAAACGGCCGCGGACGTTTCGTACCGCCAGGCGGTGACCGGAAACCGTTGGTACTGTCGACGTTCCTCGACGCCCAGGAACACCTGCCGTACGCGGACGACTCGAACGCGGTCACGCCGATGTCCGAGGAGAACGGGACGATCGTCGTCGCGCCGTACTACACGAATCTGGGATCCAGGCACTCGTCGTACACGTCGCACGCTTCGCGGGTGTCGTACACGTCGCACGGCGATCTGATCGGCGGCATTGCGAACGCGAAGCCGATGACCAAGGAGAGCCAGCTGAGGATCCGATCGTCCAGGCCGCCGTCCGTGAACGGCCACTTCACGGATTCCAATCAAAAGTACCACTGCGTGAGTAAAACTTCGTTTCTCACACGATCTCATAGTGCTTCGGCAGAGAAAATTCATTTTTCATAACACGAGGCCGAAAACGACCATTTTCGGCGCCTATAAAGTGGACCGAAAATAGAGTTTTGTTGTTTATAATAGTAAATAAGTGTAAAAATAGTATAATAATAAAATAAAAATAAGTATAATTATAATTAATATTATTATAATTAAATTATAATATAATTATAATTAAAAAAATAAAAAATAAGTATAGTATAATAATAAAAAAAAAAATAAAAAAAANTTAATAACTGTTAAAATTTCATTGGTTTGTCATTTACTTTTATGTAAGAATTCATACAACCTTAAGACAATTATAGAAATTTGTTCGTATATTAATTAAAGAAAAAAGACAGGCTTCTAATATTTAAAATAATTAAAATATATAATTATTTTTAAGGGTTCATACAACCTTAAATATTTGCATGAAATTTTTAATCTATCTGACGCATCGAATTCATTGAATTTGTTCGCAGACGTGTTGGTACTGAACGACATAATAGAACAGGCCGGACGACAGACCAGAACTCCGGAGCAAGGAGGTAATGTCGAATGTTCAACCCCCGACCGCCCCCAGCCTCCCCTCGCTCATGTTACTATCTCTATTCTTACAGTTTTACTATCACTCTTTATCACAGACGTATATCTCTTGTGTGATGAGCATCCTGTCATTATTTTCAATGTACACCGTTGCGTTGTTGAGAGCTCTTGTACAGTTATTTCCACATTGATGCTGAAAATTTTTGTCTGAGCGCCTTGTATGTACATAGTAGAGATGCGAAGGAAACTCCTATTTACGTACATGTATATGTATATATATCTATATATCCATATGTATATATATATACACACACATATCGATCTGTCTACCTTTTTTCTATTATTTAATTTATCAATGACGATCCGAATCGTCGAGAACGGTGAACAATTATTATTTCCACTTTGTTTATTGAGTTCCATCGATACCAATGTGTACTACAGTGCATGCCAAGGTTCCCATTCGTCCCAATCAGTTCTGTTTTTTATTATTATTCGAATCGAAGGAACGTAACGATTATTTAAAAAATTCAAGCTGTACGACGCTGACAATAAATCGTTTGGACGACAGCTTCGTTCTTCCATCTCACCATTATATAAAAAGAAAGCGTTTGGTCGTTAAGAAAAATCTGAAAAATGACTGAAACGTTTACTGTAAAATTCGGGCAATAAGTTTTTCAAGTACTGCTAGTAACAACGAAATTGAGCCAGCTATGTGCATGTGTCAGTTTCCCCTAGGGGGACAAAATTCAAAACGAGTAATAAGTATACATCTTATTTTTTCGATGCTTGATCTCGCATTGATATTGTTGGATTTTAACATAATTTTGACGCGTCAAAATAAAAATAATGTTAACGTACGCACATTACCACCACCTACATTAAAATTCTTTTTATTTTGACACGTCAAAATTATAATAAAATCCAACAGTACCGTTGCCAGAACAA
>NW_017177153.1:4454-10052 GCF_001652005.2 Ceratina calcarata
ATTGTACATTGTACAGGGTGGGCCGGAAATCGTGGGATGATTCTATGATAAAAAACACGAAAGTCGACTTCAAAATTTGGTTGTCGTGCATTTCACTACTTTGTTGTCTTTTTTTGTAGTATTGTCAAATTGTACTAAATCTTTTACAGCCAGTGACAATGAAATTGAACCAGCTACGTGCATGTGTTAGTCTCCCCTAAAGGGACAAAATTCAAAACGAGTAATAAGTGAACATCTTATTTTATTTCCACTTTGTTTATTGAGTTCCATCGATACCAATGTGTACTACAGTGCATGCCAAGGTTCCCATTCGTCCCAATCATTTCTGTTTTTTATTATTATTCGAATCGAAGGAACGTAACGATTATTTAAGAAATTAGGCTCAGTTTCATTGTTACTAGCTGTACAGTGTCATAGATTTCGGTAATTTTTTAGATTTTTCCTAGCACACGGACGCTTCCTCTTTATATAGTGATGAGGTGTGTCGTGGACGAAGCCACGGGAGATGATAGTAGTATTATTATTTATCCTGTATCCAAGAGCCTCGACGGTGACACTCGGGACCGTACGATTAGAATTTGAATTCTAAAACTGTCGTGATAGATCGAATAAACTCGAAGAAGTGCTCGAAATTGAGAAAAGGATAACAATTTGTAGTGATTTCTTTTGGGGAAACAGAGTTTCCTGATGTGGTATACGACACAGATTAACATCCTAGCTGCGGCAGCACGGCTCTGCTCGCTTCGTGCTTCATCCTCGTTCGACATTTACAAATCGATGCAGCGAAGATTCTTTAGTTTCATCCGTAGTTATTCTCGCGACGTCGCACACGCTTCAGGGGCACCGCGTTCTGCCTGCGTTGCACATACGTAGGTGTACTTATCTACTTACGAGTCCAAGTAGAATCGTGACGCTTGATCGAGTCTCGCGCTATAGACAGTGCGATTAGAGCTGAGAATCAGTCGAAAAGCGTGTGAAGAACACCGAGCACGTCGATCTTAGGTCGCTGCAAATCGTACGACTGGCGTCAAAAATCACTTTTACTTACATATTTCCATTCGCTCACGGCCGTAGTTGCGATCCAATAATTGCAGTCTCTCATCCTATGACGGTTCATTGTCATTTCCAGGCTCGAACCATCGTATCAAAATTTTTCTTATAATTATCGTTGATAAAATAGAATGTTCGATAGAAGAAGATAAATAATTTCATTAATAAAAAAAAAGTAATATGATTTGTTTAATTTTTTTCTCGAAATTAAATTCACCCGTTCCCAACCCGTTCCGCCGATTCGCAAGGTATTGCAATTGCATTTTGGACGTTGGCAAGTTTCATTTACTCCCTCGAACATAAAACCGGCAATTTTCTCCCAGAAATCCCTCGACTGCGCAACGACACACTCTCGGCCCGATTTGCGGTGGCAATTTTTCTTTCCTAAGCTGCACGCGCCTTTCACGTGGAATGCATTCGAACGCACTCTAGTTCACCCTCACCCCCTCGTTTTACCCTCTCATCGCTTAACGTAAATCTGTAGTTGGACGCTTTCCAAATGATTTTTATTTACGTTTCTTCTCCCGACGCTAGACCGACACGCACGAACACACCTGCCTGCCTCTTCGTCTCTAATCTGTGGTCTAACGAATCGAACGAAAACGAATGTACAGACTAAGAATATACATAGCGCAAGCTTGATATAATTGAACGAGAAAAACCTCTTTCCCCAAAAAGAGTGGTGCCAGACAAAATTACTAACACGCGTTACAGTTACGACATATTACTTTCCGACAGCCGACGATGAAGAGGGTCCAACGTTCAAGGACAAGTTGTTGGCCGCGGCGCTACGTTGCATCGATATTTTCTGCGTGTGGGATTGTTGCTGGTTGTGGCTAGAATTTCAAAAGTACGTGTCCCTTTTGGTGTTCGATCCATTCGTAGAGTTGTTCATCACCCTTTGTATCGTCGTCAACACACTATTCATGGCGCTCGACCATCACGACATGGACAAGGACATGGAGAGGGTGCTCAAGACAGGAAACTACGTGAGTACCATTCGACCCGTAATTCTTTTCTTCGTAGTTCGTTTAGGTATTTCCAACCAGGGCATTATGATCCAAAAAAGATCCTATGCAATGTGACTCCTCATCAAGGAATATTTGCTGAAGAACGATATAATTAATTGATTAGTCTTGGAGTATTCGAGGCAGAAAAAAATTGTATACGACCTTTCTTCTAAGTAATAGTAGTACCTACAACTTTTATTTAAAGCATTTGTCGATATTTTGAGAAAAAAAAAATTTTCGATTTTTCCGAGATTTTTCCGAGATTTTTCCAAGGGGTACCCCTTCAATTTCTTCCAAATTTACGTTTTTGGCCAATAACTCCCAAACCATTGGACCTACAGGAAAATTGTATAAAACCTTTCTTATAGAGGACGACGAGATCTACAATTTCCATGCAAAAATTTTTCGCTAGCGTCAACAGTTAACGAGTAATTTGCAAAAAACTGTTTTTTCGTTTTTCGTCAATTACTCGTTATCTATCGATGCTAGCGAAATAATTTTATATGGAAATTGTAGATCTCGTCGTCCTCTACAAGAAAGGTCCTATGCGATTTTCCTGTAGGTCCAACGGTTTAGAAGTTATTGAGGTAAAACGAAATTTTTTGTCAAAAGTTCGCCATTTCGACGCTGGGATGATCGGATTTTGTCAACATCAATAAAATGCCATATAATCATATGTAACTCATTAAATATCGAAATTAGAAGAAAAGTGCACTATTTTTGATTAAAAATTCTCGATATTTTGAGAAAAAAAAATTTTTCAATTTTTCCGAGATCTTTCCAAGGGGTACCCCTTCAGATTTTGCGAAATTTTTGTTTTTGGCCAGTAACTTCCATACCGTAGGTCCTACGAAAAAATGTATAGGACCATTTTGTAGAGGACGACGAGATCTACAATTTCTGTATAAAAATGTTTCGCTAGTGTCAATAGTTTACGAGTAATTTGCAAAAAACTGTTTTTTCGTTTTTTGTCAATAACTCGTTAAATATTAATGCTAGCGAAGAACTTTTATATGGAAATTGTAGATCTCGTTATCCTCTACAAGAAAGGTCCTATGCAATTTTCCCGTAGATTCAACGGTTTAGGAGTAATTAAGGAAAAACGAAATTTTTTGTCAAAAGTTTACTGATTCGACGGTAGAATGGTCGAATTTCGTCAACACCCTTAAAATGCCAATTAATCATACTTAACTCGTTAAATACTTAAATTAGAAGAAAAATGCATAGAATTTTTCTTGTAGAGGACGTCAGTGCCAACAATTTCTGTATAAAAAATTTTTCACTAGCATCAATAATTATGTGTTCGTTTCATGTTAATGCGAATATCTTTTGTAGTTCTTCACGGCGACATTCGGTATCGAGGCAACGCTAAAATTGATAGCTATGAGTCCGAAATATTACTTTCAAGAGGGATGGAATATCTTCGACTTCATCATCGTCGCTCTCTCGCTTCTGGAATTAGGATTAGAAGGTGTCCAAGGTCTCTCCGTACTGCGATCATTCAGATTGGTACGCTTAGTTTTAATACCAGTTTGCACTAGAAATAAGTCAGAATCTACAATAAAATCCACAGATATTCGTACATATTTCAAAATTGTCTGACTTTTTTTAAAATCGAATTTAACGAATTTTCTTTAGACGTCAGAGAAATTAATTTATTACACGATTTTTTAATCTTGATTGGCATGAGTTCATTAATTTTCTTCGTTTAATGAATTGTTTTTCGTTTCCAGTTGAGAGTGTTCAAGCTGGCGAAATCGTGGCCGACGCTGAATCTGCTGATCTCGATCATGGGCAGGACGGTGGGCGCGCTGGGTAACTTGACCTTCGTGCTCTGCATAATTATCTTCATCTTCGCGGTGATGGGTATGCAGTTATTCGGCAAGAACTACACCGACAACGTCGACCGTTTCCCGGACGGCGATCTACCAAGATGGAACTTCACCGACTTCATGCACTCGTTCATGATTGTATTCCGTGTGCTGTGCGGCGAATGGATCGAGTCCATGTGGGACTGTATGCTCGTCGGCGACGTATCCTGCATTCCGTTCTTTCTGGCGACCGTCGTGATTGGTAATTTAGTCGTAAGTATTCGCCCGGTGGACGTTGATCAGGGCGCGTGATTACCCGTGACCTCGGGTCGATCTCCGACGAGTTCGATGAACAGATTCGATCGATTTCGTCGTTTCTACGAACAGGTGCTGAACCTCTTCTTGGCTTTGTTGCTGAGCAACTTCGGCTCGTCGAATCTGTCGGCGCCGACAGCGGACAACGATACGAACAAGATCGCGGAGGCGATCGATCGAATAGCGCGATTCATTAAGTGGGTCAAGCGAAATTTCCTATATATTGCTAAAATGATGCGAGCCAGACTCACCAATCAGATATCCGCTCAGGCGCCAGGTGAGGGACCGTCCAACAGTTGGAAAGAAGGTTTATATCCAATCAGATCGCTTGCTGTGTGCGCTGTGTAGTTCGTGGCACTGTTTTTCAGTTACGCTTTTCACTTTATTCCAACGGAATAATGAAAACGATCGATTCGTTTAACTTTCTGCGATTCCGTTTCACTTCCGTTGCCAGTCAACATTTTTCATTTGTCGACGAGAAGAGGACCTTTAAAACCTCATTTTTCTTTTAATCGAGTCAACATCGTCAGAATGAATAAATCAGAATTGACAATTTTTTTTTTTTTCAGTCGTTTCGTTTAACTAGCAAAATACGTTGACTGGTGAATCTTTCATTTTTACGCATTTCTTCGATTGGTTCGCTACTTTTCTACGTTCTTTTATCAAAAGAAGAGCGTACGCCGGAGGAGGGGGGAGGGGGATGATTAATTTTCTTTGCTTCGCTGATTAGCCTGGCAGTTATACGTTGCTTTGCCTATTATTTTTCACGTTGAAGAAAGTGAACGTTTCGTCTGTCAGATAAAAAAAAAATATCGAAATTCATCGAATACGATCGTGTAGATTGTCGAGCATCGCGCGATACATCTGGATTGATTCCTGGCAAACTTTTCATATAAATCGATCGCATAATGCGCAGCCAATAAATATTCAAGCTTTCAATGATACAATAATAAATATCAGTAGATCGTGTGTTATTTTTTGTGAAATGACTTTTATTGTAACGTTCCATGTGAGATCTCGTTATGACATCCTGTGTGCAGCTATCCAAAACGATCCCCGACCCACTCGACAGGCACGTGTGGAAGAATTAAGATCTGTACTATTAAATTGGCAATTAAATGATTGCGGATTTTAAATAAAAACTCCACAATTATGTAATTGCCAAATTTGCCAAAATTAAACCTTCCTTTCGTGTAACTATTCGGTTGGCAATTAAATAATTGCGGATTTTAAATAAGAACTCCGTAATTATTTAATTTCCAAATTTGCCAAAATTAAACCTTCCTTTCGTGTAACTATTCGGTTGGCAATTAAATAATTGCGGATTTTAAATAAGAACTCCGTAATTATTTAATTTCCAAATTTGCCAAAATTAAACCTTCCTTTCGTGTAACTATTCGGTTGGCAATTAA
>NW_017177153.1:11276-12204 GCF_001652005.2 Ceratina calcarata
TGACGAGCGGGTCGGGAATCGTTTTGGACGACTGTGCGATGCTATGAACGATCACAATTGCAACTTGACTATGATGTGCAATTAATCACTCGAGACTTTAGCGTTATTTTTTCAAGCAAATATTTCCTTCTTTTTTACATCTTCTGCTTATTATCAATATTTTGCAAAATGGAAAAAAGGAGCGAATACACCTTCTTCGATTCTGACCAACTTTTTAAATAATAATTAAAATACAATATAATCCATCATGTATCGCGTATAGTGTTATGGTCACATACATAAATACACGTACACACGCACACACACGTACGGACACACCACTGTTGTTGAGATAGTATATTAGAGTGTTACAACAAATCGTATCGAGACTAGACGAGAATCATTGATGCATGAACGAACAATTGAAATAATTCGTTCTCTGTCTTCCTTCTTCTTCTTCTTCTTTTTTTTTTTCAAATATTTTTGAGCCGAAACACGGAGGATCGACATACTTTGGTAGGAGAGAAACCGCGTAAATCGTTTCTCGTATATTACTGATAAATTAATTCTGTTAAGGGCGGGTTAGAGATTTTATGTAACTGTGCAGATGGAATTGATCGCGATGGGGACAAAGATCTTGCAGATGGCGAGCTGGATGCGTACAGAGACAAAAAGAGTGCCAAGGAACTGAACCAACTGGAAGTTGCTATAGGGGACGGAATGGAATTCACCATTCATGGTAAGCGTGTCGCGAACGATCGTTTAACGTCTTGGGACCGTCGAACCAACGATTGCAAATCGATTCGGACCGCGGATTTCATGCGTTTACAGCAAGATTCTGCAGATAAGATCTCTGCCAAAAGTTTAAGACATGTAATAAAAACCTGTGTCCAAACTTTTAGAAAAAAAAATGATAATTACAGGGAATTAAGATTTCTAAAATTCGACC
>NW_017177153.1:12237-13290 GCF_001652005.2 Ceratina calcarata
CGTAATATCGGATAACTATTAAAATTTCAATGCTTCTTCATTATTTTTATGTAAGGATTCATACAATCTTAATTCGAAACCATAAATTACGTTGCACGAGAATCTGCGGTCTGATAACGACGATACGTGCATTCTCGTTGGCAATTAAATGAGTTGATGCTTCTTTCTTCAAAGGAGACTTAAAGAACAAATTGAAGAAGGGAAAAATGTGCTTGAACAACAGCAAAGTGATCGCCAACTCGATTAATCATCGTGACTACAAGCTCGACAACGATTATATTAATAACGAGGACGATACCATTAGGTGAGTGCTCCTTTTCATTCTAGTCATCGTTAGCATTAAAAGTGTGCCATGAACTGATAATCAAAACGAGCATAATTGTTTCAGTAATAAATCATACGGTAGCCATAAGCATAGGGCGTTCAAGGACGAAAGTCACAAGGGCAGCATGGACTCGTTGGACGGCGAGGAGAAGAAAGACGCGAGCAAAGAGGATTTGGAGCAAGAAGAAGGTACCCACTGCTCGCGGTCGAAAGAAATTTTCGTTGTCTTCCTAATCGACAGACGAGATTTCATTTTTAAGATCTGGGAGAGGGCGGCGAGGAGCGGGAGAGCGACTTGGGCGACGGGATCATCCAGGCGGACGAGGATCCGATCGAGTCCGACTATCCGGCCGATTGCTGTCCGGAAAATTGTTACAAGAAGTTCCCGTTCTTGGCTGGCGACGACGACGCTCCGTTCTGGCAGGGTTGGGCGAACTTGAGACTGAAGACCTTCCAACTAATTGAGAACAAGTATTTTGAGACTGCCGTCATTATGATGATCCTTTTGAGTAGTATGGCTCTCGTAAGTACACTCCATGTGTTCATCATCCCGTTCTTTACTTATATACCAATACCTCACTTTGCGTCGTGGTTACGTTCCAAAAAAACACAACGCAAATTGAAACGACGCAAAGTGACTTAACACTAGAAAGACTGAAACTTAGTATATACCTATATTGCCCAAAGCAGTCAAAATGACTGCATTGTAAATGAATATTGTGTAAAGAC
>NW_017177153.1:13503-14604 GCF_001652005.2 Ceratina calcarata
GTATAGCCAATACATCCTTAAGGGAAAATTAAAGGACTCAATTGGGCTCGTGTACAATTCGTAACATTAAATTAAAACCAATTGCTGTTCGTCAAAGTCTCGAATAATGATTTTTAACATATTTAACATGACATGATTTTTAACTTTTGAAACATCCCGTTCGTAAATCCAAGTTTGTACAACAGTTTAGAAAGGTTGTTTCCGAAAGGTTTTCAATTCTTGGTCTCAAATGAAGTTCGAGTTGCACAAGTCGATACTCGGTGCCCGAACAATCTTCTCGACAAACTTTCGAGTTTCCACCGGAAGGCGAATGCCTAACTCGATCCGAACTTACAGATACCCGCAGACCCTTAAGAACGACACAAGTAGATGTTAGATCGTCACCGAAACAGTGTCTCCACTTTAATTTCAACAAAGATCAAACGTCCTTTCCATCTCACGAAACGTCACGTTCGTCTACTCAATTATTTAGTTTCTCAAATCTGAATTTTATTTCGTTCCCTAAAAGCGAGCTTATAAGATCCCCGTATAAATTTTGTTATTTTTAACCCTTCCGGTACGATTTAATAATAAATCCAAAAAGGAGCTAGACTCATCATTTTACCGGAAGGGGTTAATTCATGTTCGATGGAAGATTTTTTTGAACATCGACAATGGATTTTCTAAGCTCGTTCGAATGCCCATGTTCAAATTCGTGAAGGGTTCCCTCCGCCCTCTTCTCTCCCTGAGCCGCAGCCACCCCCCCCACCCCCCCCTCTTCGCCCCTCGACCATAAATGAACAAAACCAGCTGACAAAAGCGGAAGAGCGCAGCATGGAAATATGCACACCTTCCTCGTACTGGATTACTCTATATTACAAATCGTCTACCGTGAACCGTATAATTATGATAATCACATCGCAGTATCATCTGTCTCACGTTCCATCTGATCGGATATTTGATGATGATGATAGCTCTCACTGATCAACTTGGGCGCGATCTGGGCCGGCGCCGCCGACATCCCGGCCTTCCGTTCCATGAGAACACTGAGGGCCTTGAGGCCTTTACGAGCCGTTTCACGATGGGAGGGCATGAGAGTAAGTCGACGAGAACCAATGAAAA
>NW_017177153.1:14611-16972 GCF_001652005.2 Ceratina calcarata
GTTTCAGATAAATAATCTAACGATTCTAATTGAATTTCCAAATGATAAATTAATGATTGTTATTATCGATCAGGATTAGAAGGACGTGACGAGGCTTGTTATTCATAAAAATTTTTTTAAACGATGCCCAACTCGATTCAGGATTTTCGATTCGTTCACATTTTCGAATTTAGATTTTCTCGGTGCCGTCGAACGAATTCGTGAACGTTTATCGTGTAAAAAAAATACGGCAGTGAATAAAAATTGTGGCATTTTTTGCAACGTTTAATAAAAGATTACTTCTTTTTCTTCTTCTTTTTCTTCGATCGAAGAAAATAATTAAAGAGACAAACCGGCGGCACCGTTTTCCTTTTTTTACTCGCGAGACTCGACAAAGAGGCCGATCGGAGTTCTGTGAAAATTATTTTATCGTTTCCTCGTTGATCGAACAATATTTGTTGATTATTGCAACAATTAGTGGTACAACTCTTCGGTCTCGCCGTGTCGAAGGCTCGACTCCTTTTGCACGAGAACATACATACGTAGGCCGATCGCGAATGCACTTGTGCTTATAAAATGCGAATGTTTTTTAACGGCACGTAGACTCGTACTTCAACGAACAATTTACGCGCGAATTACGCACCTTAGAGGGGCACGTATACGCGACTTTACGACAAATTTGGGGTCAATTAATATCGTCTGTCGTTTATTTCTCTATAAAACTGCTAAATCCGTTCAGCTATCAAACAGATCAATCGTTTCAATGCCACAGCAGCGATTTTATGATCAGATGTATTTATATAACCGTGAAGAAAATTTTAATAAGAAGAACGAATTGAAAAAAAATTGAACCAATAATTGAAAATAAAATATCGCAGAGACCTCAGATTTGCTAATGGCGACGTATTTAGATATTCAGTAGAGATGTGTCAGAACCGAAAAATGTCGGTTTGCAACGAGATTTTTCCCAGAAGAGGTTCTCGAAAATCGCGCAATTCCTGAAGACCAACTTCCTAAAAATATTCGCGATTCCTCGAAATCTCAACAATATTATTATTAAAATTCATCGCGATAATTCATAATTCAAGCGTTTTTGAAAATCACATAAAATTTATTTTCCTCTTTAACTCATTTAACTTATTAATGTACAGTTATAGAGATTGGAAACATAATTTATTTGATATATTATTCGCTCATTTTCCAACTTCTATAACTTTACATGAAGCTTAAGCATTATTCAACTAAATTAGTTAAAAGATAATTTTGAAAATGAAATATTACCTTATCTGATTGCATGTTATTTGTAATAATCATTTGTTAGTACAAATAATGTTTCTCCATTTTTATTGATTATTTGGAATTTGTCTGAAAGAATTAGAGATCCCAACCCGACGCCTTCCCGACCCGTCCCGAACATTAGGTTCTCGCACACCTCTAAGTAATTATTTAGACATATACCACATATATACAATTATTATCTCGATCGACGAGCCAGAAACAACGTGCCTCATCTCTAAATAGAGTACTAGCCTCAGACATGACTTAACACATTGACTGCCAACTACAAGATATCTCGTAGATTATTTACTTGCCCAGGACGCCTACTACGAGTTATCTCATCTCTTCATTACTTAATTATATCTGTGCACGAATTATCTCATAGTTGGCTCCTGCGAAGAGGTTCCTGTTACATAAGCCCACTCCGAGATAATTCCTCNGTGTCAGATTGTTTGAAAATTTGTGGTATCGATGTTTTTATATAAATATCTATGTCCGAGCGGTGTAACTGTGAGAAATTAAATGTGGTTAGTGATGGAGTAAGTATGCAAGGTTTACCTCGGTTTACTGTTCCATTGAAAGGAATCGAATTAGAAAGAATATAATTAACGATTCGAATTCGATCCGAGTCGTTCTATGCAAATTACGGTGAATCAAATCAGTGGAGCCGGTCTCCTCTCTGATTTGATTCGAATTTCTGCAAATTCGGGTGAAATCAATTTATAATTTTCCTCTTAATTCATTCAGAATTATCGTCAATTGTACTGTCTGATTATTATTGTGTTCGTCGTAATACCGTAAAGGTAGCGTACGTACGTCGAGCTTAGCGAGCAACAGTATTTCTATTAAGGTTGTATGAGCCGTAAAATCTCTGCAAAAAGTTTAACACGTTTAATAAAAAGCTGTGTCGTAATGAATTTTTAGAAAAAATTATAATTACAGGGAATTAAGATTTCTAAAATTCGACCTGTTTTTCTCAGTCATAAGTAATTTTGAAAATTTCTAATATTCTAGTACATAGTTTTGGCATTTTTTTATGACTGTACATACAACGACAGTAAATAATTATTTATTTAATCAAACTTTGAGTAGAATTTATAGAAA
>NW_017177153.1:17197-19515 GCF_001652005.2 Ceratina calcarata
AATTCAAGATGTAATAACTTTTTAATTAGACTTGCAAAATTTCTAAAATTGTGCACAGTATTTTTTTAACTGTCAGAACTTCAATGCTTTGTGATTGTTTTTATGTAAGGGTTCATACAACCTTAATGTTTACCTCGTCTCACCCGAACGTTTCATTATTCGTTTTATTTTCTCGCAAAAGATTCCAAAGTTAAATTGCACCACACGATCAATTTGTAACACGATGCGTAGGCAAATAGAACCGCGTAGAGACGCATAGAATAGCATTACTTACGCACATAATAGAGAAACGAGAAAACCGAGTTCTACTGTATTTCTGCCGGTTCAAAGGATTACTCTCTCTCGCAGGTAGTCGTCAACGCTTTGGTTCAAGCCATTCCATCCATTTTCAACGTGTTACTAGTGTGTCTTATCTTCTGGTTGATCTTCGCCATTATGGGTGTACAGCTTTTTGCCGGGAAATATTTCAAGGTACGCGAACTCGCGTTTTAAAAATCGCGAATGGGTGAGTACAGGCACGGGGAATCTCTTCTGTACAAATAAAAGATTCCCCGTTTCTGAGTAAACAGGCATATAAGAGTAACGAATTTTTCAATCGCAGTGCGTAGACGCGAACAAAACCACGATGAGCCACGAGATAATCGCCGATCGAAACGCCTGCATCACCGAAAACTACACCTGGGAGAACTCGCCGATGAACTTTGACCACGTAGGGAAGGCGTACCTTTGCCTGTTCCAAGTGGCCACGTTCAAAGGATGGATTCAGATAATGAACGACGCGATCGACTCGAGGGAGGTGAGTGTCTGCCTAATTGCAAGCTCGTTCAGCTTCCGTCTGTTCGACGAATCTGACACGAAATCTGACATGATTAATTGGACCGTTTATTTTGAAAATGGTCTAAGTCCATTTTTGAGAAAAATGAGATATCACGTAATTCATGCTTAATTTAGCATAGGAATTGGACCGTTTATTTTGAAAGTGGTGTAAGTCCATTTTTGAGAAAAGTCCATTTTTGAGAAAAGTCCATTTTTGAGAAAAGTCTATTTTTGAGAAAAGTCCATTTTTGAGAAAAATCCATTTTTGAGAAAAGCCCATTTTTGAGAAAAATCCATTTTTGAGAAAAGTCCATTTTTGAGAAAAGTCCATTTTCTCAAAAATGGACTTACACCACTTTCAAAATAAACGGTCCAATTCCTATGCTAAATTAAGCATGAATTACGCGATATCTCATTTTTCTCAAAAATGGACTTACACCACTTTCAAAATAAACGGTCCAATTCCTATGCTAAATTAAGCATGAATTACGNTTTCTGTGTGATGCAAATGGGTTAAGAAAATGATAGCAAGTCTCACATTATGAGCTTCGGTTATAACTGTTATCATCTGTGATAAATAATTGTCTGTGTTCGCTTGGGACGTGCACAGGATAACGAAATTTGTATACGCTTTGTGTCTATTTTTCAGTGGAGGCCGCAGGCGATAGTATTCGAAATAGTGACGGACAAAAAGTTCGATATGATAATCATGTTGTTCATCGGGCTGAACATGCTCACGATGACGTTGGACCATTATCAACAGACCCAGACGTTTAGCGACGTGTTGGACTATCTGAACATGATATTCATTGTGATATTCACCAGCGAGTGTCTCATGAAGATCTTCGCCCTGCGTTACCACTATTTCAAGGAGCCATGGAACCTCTTTGATTTTGTTGTTGTTATATTGTCAATATTAGGTAATGTAATGTAATGATTAGTTCAGTCGTATGGCTCACGTGAAATTGCCCGATTGACCATTCGAAAAGCGAACGTTCCTGTTAGCTTTAAAAACAACATTTACGCACACGTTTACGCAGACTTTTTCTATCCTCTTTGATTCTACTCTCGACGGAAATGAGCATGTTCGATCTAGATCTGTGCACGCAAACCTAGTAGCAATTATTATTAATAGAAAGCGTACAGGACAGATATTTCACGTGTGCCGCAACGACTGATCAGCGTCATTACGTTACGTAGCCTTACATTGATGTTGTGCGTTAACCCTTCCCGGTTCGTCTCCCGATCCTGACTCCCTTGCAGTTGGAAACGTGTGCCCAGTCGTTCGATGCAACGTTCATCACCATCTTCCAATTAATTTAGAATTAGTCCAACCGAGGTTGTACGAGCCACAAGATCTCTCCGTTCTTTCCCTCTATTTTATCAAATTTACAATTTTTTACAAATTCTACAATTCTCACTTTTTTTTAAGAAATAATTATCAAAATTAACACATTGCTGACCGGCAACTTTTCTGAAAATTTTCCTCATATGCCCGGCTA
>NW_017177153.1:20079-21071 GCF_001652005.2 Ceratina calcarata
GTCAACGAGAGATATAGTCTTTAGAATGAATCAGGATGCACGTTTTTTATACAAATCTAAAATCACGCATCCTACACGTCGACTCTTTTTTAGACAAATTACGAGACAAATAATTTTCATCAAATTCATCGTTAGAATCAGGGATGCAAGCAATTAGCGATTAAATCTTCAATTCAGTAGAACGTAGATAAATAATTAACGTATACTTAAAATCCGTAGTCTATTAATTAAAAAATATTTCGATCTTCGATTAAAATTTAATCGTTCATTAAAATCGTGCAAATTAAAGAAACTGCAACCCTGGTTAGAATACTAACCGCTTACAAATTAGAATTAGCGATGCATCGTTTTTTCTACTTATTTTATTTCTCGACGAGTGAAAATTAGATACAGCAAAATTATCCTGCAAGATATTCCCTTCCATAATGAAACGAATCTGCATGAGATTTACGGCACCCGACTCTATTTACAATTAGATTGCACCACCTAGACCGCACCTTGTCCCATCTCACCGCTCGACAAATCAGACGACTCTCGTTCAACTGTTATAAAAAAAAATATTTTAAAAAAAATGCGAAGATATCTTCGCATAGCATTGAGCAATGGTCGTCTACAGTAGAATATCGACGAACGTTATGGCAATGTTATATTAATGAAACGTATACACGTTCTCTGTAGGTCTGGTGCTCAGCGACATCATCGAAAAGTACTTCGTATCACCGACGTTGCTTCGCGTGGTAAGGGTGGCAAAAGTCGGTCGTGTACTTCGACTCGTGAAAGGTGCCAAGGGTATCCGAACGCTCCTGTTTGCCCTGGCGATGTCGTTACCGGCCCTGTTCAACATTTGCCTGTTACTGTTTTTGGTGATGTTCATCTTCGCGATATTCGGCATGTCGTTCTTTATGCACGTGAAAGACAAAAGCGGACTGGACGACGTGTACAATTTCAAGACGTTTGGCCAGTCGATGATACTGCTGTTTCAGGTGAATACT
>NW_017177153.1:21520-21878 GCF_001652005.2 Ceratina calcarata
AGCTTAAATAATGCCTCGATTGATTGAATAAGCGATGTCTGACCAGTACGATCCGTTTCTACTTACGATACGAATGTTAACACGAAAAATGCGAACGTGCAACTCTCTACATCGTCTACACGTTCTACAATTCATACTCTTCATTGCATATTTTAAATAATATCCTTGAAATTAATATTATGTCAATTTTAAAAATATTCTTAAATCATCTATTAAAAATTATACAAAATTACAAAATTCTCTTTTTTACATTCATATTTTTTTATAAATGAAATTAAAATTTTTTCATTCGGCATAAGAATTCAAGATGTAACAATTTTTTTAATAGTCTCGCAAAATTTCTAAAATTTTGTACAGT
>NW_017177154.1:0-847 GCF_001652005.2 Ceratina calcarata
TGTGCGAAGACGAGGAGTGAGATTCGTGAGTTTTTGTATTGGTAGATATTTTGTTATTAGTTAAGCGAAGACTGTCGTTTCTCCTTGGCAAGGTGATGAAGTCGGGTTTTCGACAGATGTCAGTTCTCCCCGGCCAGAATTTATAATTCGAATTTCGAACCAGCGTAGAGTCGCGTCTGCTATAAACTATAAATCACTATGCAAATTGATGATTTTAGCTCGGATCAATTGACGAAGTCTTATACTAGAAATCATTTAGAACATCATGGAGTTTATTAATTATTAGCACTTGAACATTTGGTCTTTTACCATTTCCAAGTCTGAAATTCTGTCCGCATCTCCCGGCAGCAAGCGTCTCTCGAATTTTCTTCAGTTTTATGGTTGTCTTTAAAAATCAATAAAGTCGTTTGTGTAACGTGGCTTGTCAATCGTTTAAATGTTATAAAAATACGTGAAGAGCTTAAGAATTCTTCAGTAATCAAAACATTTTATGCGCACAACGCGGTACGCGTTTTTCATCAAAATTCAGAGTGTGTGGAGTAGACCCGATTAGAGTTAAGAATACCGTTATCTTAGGGGCCGGATGCGAGCGCCGTGAGATAACGTTGTCAGTTCTCTTGAAGCACCGTAAGGAACAAGTGACGTCACAAGATTGTTCTACGAAAGTGCCGAAATTTACGGATTCTCAAGTGTAATCGAGGTACGAAATGCGTTCAAATTACTAAAATACGTATATCCCACATTTGTATTCTAATCTCAAATTAAAATATTTTTGTGGAAAATATTCGTAACCTTCCTTTGTAAAGGTGAGCAGAATCAATTAAGTTCAATAAAAAAATCTACCTGC
>NW_017177155.1:0-848 GCF_001652005.2 Ceratina calcarata
ATAACTACTGCTTCGTACTGACTCCGTCCCTCCACATCATAAAATTTATAATTTTTCATTCTCTGACGCAAAATTTCAGCAGTTATTTCGTCACCCGTGGAATGTTGTTCCACGTTTATTATGCTTGAGACCAAATGCGATACCCAATTTGGTATTGTGATGCGAACGATTTCTTTGGGATCGCGAACACGAGACAGAGCGAGGTACAGGCTTTGATACTTACAATAAATATGGGACATATTCAGATCAAGATTACCTTGTATAAATCTGCATCCCTGATATTTGTGAAATGACATAATGTTCACTGGATATATCGGGTAATTCGCAACTGTTTCGGCTCCGTTTGAACATGCCAGCAACTCGTCTCTATGCTTCTCAAACATAACTTTCAGATCATTGGTCATTCTTCTGAATTCTTCTTTTCCAGAATCTGTTCTGAGCTTTACCCATTGATCCGATTCGTTGAAGCTAACCAAGGTGGCTTGCGAAAATTCCGAATGCTCATCCATGTAGTATTTGGATTCGCAACACAACGGCAAATATGGAAGAAATTTTATGGGTCTACCTGATTTCCATAATTCCCAATACTTTGTAGAATAGATTGAGCATCCAATATTTTCTTTGGACATTATTTCGTTCACGGTTTGACTCAGTTCGTGGTTAGTAGTGGCCAAATGAATATCCGAATATTTAGATTCTCCAAGCAGTTGATGTGNGAGAATTCCGCAACATACTTGATTATATCGTTGTATCGCTTATTCTGTTCGAACCTTTCGGAAAGATGGAATACATCATCTGCGAATCTTTTGGCTATATCGAACGAAGAGCATTTAGCATGAGACGATTCT
>NW_017177156.1:0-847 GCF_001652005.2 Ceratina calcarata
TTGCTAAGCAATTCTATTGCCATAATTAATTTTTGATATTCTGAAATCACTTTCCCCTAAAATTTCTTCAACGATTAGAAATGCTTTTACGTTATCGTGAATTCACTTTGAAGCGCGCATAGAAAAGGGAGAAGACGTCTAGTGAAGCTCAGCTGAAACCGGGAATCAATTCTACAAAGAAACGAAGAGTGGTTGCCTCCAGTCATTCACCGGCAATGAATTCTCATGGAACATGCAAAGCTACCGATTACGCAAACCGCTGGCGAATTCGCGATCCACTTTCGTTGCGTGAATTGTAACTTCAAAAAAAAAAACCAGAGAGAAGAAAAGCGAAGGAAAGAAAGGAGCTGGGAGAAGACATACGCGAATACATACATCGAAAGCGTGGCTGCTGTGCCCATTAACGAGCATAACTACGAGGTAAAAGCGGCGACTGGAACTCGCACGCGTTCACAACGCAACGGTTACGGAATAATTACGAATGCACGTTGCATGGCACGCGGAGTTTCTCTGATCTGTTACAATTGTACAGAGCGAGTGGATATAATAAGAAGTCCGACCAAGTTCGAGCTTCCTATCGTTCCTCACTTTCAATATTTATTTATTTATTATTAATGTACGGGTTTGTAAAATCCAGTGACGTGCAGTAATAAAAAATGGGAATTAAATATAAAATGTTAAATATATACAAAATGTAATAATGAAAGATAATAATAACTGAGGGTGATATTAATTCTATTGTAAGTAGGATATTCCGAATGTCACAAATTTTCATCATTCACTGAAAATTTAATTGAATCATTGATATTAGATTCATAGAAACGTTGGATGTGCAAAAATGTAATAC
>NW_017177157.1:0-846 GCF_001652005.2 Ceratina calcarata
AACTCGGTAACCAAGCCCCATTTTGCATTTTGCAAAAGGAAATTGTTGTTCAGGATGACCTTCCCAATCTGCCATTTTAGGTTCTTACAACCTTTCCGGAACACCCTGTATATATGTAATAGATGAAAGAAATATTTTTTGTACTCACTCCGGCATTTGCGTCGGATCAGCATCCAACAGTTATACAAGAAACGATATAGTTTTTCATTGGAATTCACAACAATCAATATTATGATGACGACGGCCAAGATTGCTAGGGCGAGCAAGCAGCTCTCCACCTCAGACATGGTGTATCTGTATTTACTGTCGCTTCTTAATGGCCTCACCTCCTTCTCGTTCTTTTCTTTGTTCTTGTATCTGAAAAAAGTTCGCTCTATTAGATCGGAAAGGAATTTCAAAATCTTGATTAGTCTGTACTCATAAACAAAAAATATAATTCCATGTATTTCTATAATATTCGTCTTAAATATGATATCTATGCAATACTATATAAGTATACAATAATTGAGTTCTCGCGTTCACAAGTCAGTAATGATTTCGGGGACGTCATTCAGTCGCAGTGACAGATATTAAAATGCAGCGTGACGCGTAATATTTTACGTGACGGATAAAGTGGCGCATCTGACGATGATAAATCGTGGCAGCTGAAACTGCCTGTTGATCAATTGAATTAGTGGCGAATCGTTCGCACTCATTTTAATCACATTCTGCGCTGCGAAATACCACAACGGGCATAGTGATATGACGATTTTCTTTTTACGTATCAATACACCAAATTAGATATAACAAACGTTCGGCATATTATGTACAAATATTATAAATACATGTATTGCGATTCATTAATAA
>NW_017177158.1:0-846 GCF_001652005.2 Ceratina calcarata
AAGACGAAAAAAATATATACTTCGTTTACGATATTATGTTATCGGTAATGTAACGATGATTCGTCAGTAACATGTAAAATTTTAGGATCAATTCAGCACCGACGCGTGTTTTGCTATTTGTTTCATACTTCGCTGGCCACATATTCTAGAGGGCGTCAAAAATTGCCAACTTTTTCGTGCGACACCAAGTCTCATAAGGCTCCTACTCTTTATAAGTATCTCCTCGGTGGTGTTACCTTAACAATCAATATGTAATTCATGAAGTTCTACGCAAAATTTTTTTATTCTCAATTTTCAATTTATTTCGGTTTGATGAATAACCCCATTTATACTTACTAGTAGATTTAGATTTTGTATAAATCATTAACAAATATAATATGTTACAGCTTGATACGCAGTATATTGTCAACAATGGATGACGAATGCCGGAAATATGGTTTCTTGGATGCCAATAATTTGATATTGAAAACCGCTTACCTGTCAGTACGTTTAACGGGCAGTATAATTTGCATTTGTGTATTATCCACAATTTTTTATCTATTCGGTGTTTTTGGGTCTCAAGGATCAAATATAACGTATTCTAGACAGCTTCTCTTGAAAATGGATTTGCCTTTTAACACCCAAGAGACTCCTGTTTATGAACTAATAATTGCTTTGCAGTATGCTTATCAAGTGTTGTCGGCATTCACTTTTGGAGTTTTCACCGCTTTTCTTTTAATGGTGGTAAGCAATTATTTTCAACTAAATTATGATAATGGAAGCATGGATATAAACAGAGATGTTCAATAGATATTGTTCACCCCGAAAAGGTGAAGCGAGTAAATTATCCGTGATTGATTTCAATGA
>NW_017177159.1:0-846 GCF_001652005.2 Ceratina calcarata
TGTGTGATGCCTCTAAATCTAAATGATTAATTGGAGTATAATTGACAATTCTTCATAAAATTACTCTTTGTTCTACTGATAACAGAATGATAACTGATAACAGTGATAGGTGTTAGAATAAATTCATTGTGTTTATCATTTGATATAAATAGAAAATAGACACTATACTGTCAATTTAAATAGTTAAATGTATATTATTAGAAATGAAATGTATTTAGGAACATGGATGTTGAATACGTTTTCTGTACCTTCTGCAGATTTTCTGTAAATCCAAAGTCTATCAATGAAACCGAGTGTTAACTGCGTTGGACAGGATAATATAAACCCAAGGTCTTTAAAACTAGTTTCGCAACTATTGGCTGATGGTCAAGTAATGATCCATTCGCGGGTTATTAGCTGGAACGTTTATCGATTTCAGTTATTTCTGCATAATGAATCAAGCCTGTCATGGACATAAATCTTCAACTTGGAGAACGGCCAGTTACTTATTTAGATTCTGCTCTGTCTCTGAGCTTGAATGCTTCGCAGTCAGAAGCATGCATTCTGTAAACAAATAACATGAATGTATTAAATTCAATTAATAATTGAGGCTGTGTGAGGCATAAAATCCCTGCCAAAAGTCTAAGACATGTAATAAAAAGCTGTGTCCAATATTTGAAGCAGTGGACTTTTAGAAAAAATAATAATTACACAGGAGTTAGGTTTACAAAAATATTCGACCTATTTTTCTTGGTCATGACGAATTTTTAACACATAGCTTCTAATATTCTAATACATAGTTTTGGCATTTTTTATTGGAATGTAGAATTCTCACTTTTGCATACTTTTTATTGTATACCTTAAATA
>NW_017177160.1:0-846 GCF_001652005.2 Ceratina calcarata
CCATAATATTTCTTTTAGCATTGGCATTAGGCCCGCCGATATCCTTGAAAATCATACGGATGGGCGTCCTACCTCTAGATCCGCTTGGTTTCAGTTTTGTCCACTGTGTCCCGTCAGCTCCAATTTCGATATCTACCGCTACATTTTGGCATGGGAAAGCTCGTCCTCTCATCCTCAGAGTCAGAGCTAGAAGGAATATGCATTCTTTTCTTGCTCCGACGGACTGTAAATAAATTCTCCTCTTCACTATCTGAAGATAATTCTATCCCTCCATTTTCAATACATTGTGTAGCTTCACTGTCGGGTTCGCTTTCGCCTAATTCACATTCATTTTCTTCGGAGGAATACTCGGAACAATCCTCATTGATTTCGAGGCTTTTATCCAATATCTTATTACATCTCCTGGATTTACGCATGATTGCTAGAAAAGGGGGTCGGTCAACATAAAAAAATACTATGCCCTACTTCTATTACCCTATTGTAAATACCTACAATAAGAGGAGACTCTCTACAAGAACCGAAAATTTTAGACACTGTCTTTCTGGAACGTCCGTACACTGTGAATGCAGCACTCATACGGAAAATCTTCTCTTGCTCTTGAGCTCGTCTGGCGATAGGAAATAAAAGTTGCGTAGCAGACCCAAATAAATACTCAGGTCATACGACCCGCTTTATTTTACACTATCGAGGCGAGATTGAGATAACGAAATGTAAACGGAGATCATAAAGATATTGCTTTCGCTCTTGTATTTCCTACTAGATGAATAATGTGGCGAACGAAATAAAAATATAAGGATTATTCAAGTACCCATCAATTTGACGGGTCCCGTAGAGATAGGTATACCA
>NW_017177161.1:0-845 GCF_001652005.2 Ceratina calcarata
AAATGCAGCGACGTTGCATCGGTTGCGTTTATTTAGTTTAACAGCCACGTACATATTAACAAACATCGAGGCCGGGTCTGCCTGGCACTCTGACACACGTGGGACGTTAACGTTAAAGGGAGGATGCATTTATTCGCGGAATCCACTGATTCTGCTAATGAGTAAGCTGCACGAACTCGCGTCCACGCTCGGCGCACGCAGCCTTAACGAGAAACACCGGTGTTCGCAACTTTCCGATTTATTTCACGCCGCGCGTCGCCGCCGCTGCTGCCGTCGTTCCGTGCCACGCAGTCGTGATTACTCGCGATGGTAACGCTGCACACAGTGCCGCGTTCGCGTCGCCCGTTCCATCTAGTTTCAACGTTGAAATATAATTGTGGGAATTATACGAGGCGGTACTGTGTTAAATCGAGATAACTGCCGAGTACGCGAGCTCCCGAGAGCCGCGGAAATGCATTCCCTCGCCGTTGACCACGCGACCCGAATTCATCTGACCCCGCCACGCACCTGTATTACGTCCGGTCGTTGAATTCGTCAAAATGTCGCGTGTTTGATTTTAAAAAGCGTGAACTACTTCACTCAAGATTCGCATTGTTCGTTGGATCGTTACCTGACACGTTACATATTTTTTGTTTGCCTTTAGAAAGCTCGAAGTTCTTTCTTTGAGCTTAACGACTGTATTATTCTTTTCACATTTAGCTAATATGCTTGAAATCTTGATTTGAGGCTAATTTCTGATTAATAACTGGATGGAAATAAATCTTTGTATTTCTATTTCACGATTCTCGACCAAATGACCGATCCTGTGGGGTGGCTACTTGAAATCAGTGCTCCTTTTAAATCAC
>NW_017177162.1:0-846 GCF_001652005.2 Ceratina calcarata
ACACCGTTCGTTGAGCAATCAATATATACGGTTCCGGTCTCTTTTCGGAGTAATTGGAAAGACCGAAGCGGAATGCGGAAAGCCTCTGGAAAATACAGTCCACTTAGCACGCTTCTGAGTTGATTCAGCGTGCGGCTTGAACATTGTCCATGAGCCCATATTTATTTCTTTGTCTTTTCGCAGCGATCGTGATAATCGGCGCCCGGACCGAAGCAGCAGGCGCCATCGATAGGCTGCATGACACACGGAGGAATCGAGGACGGCCTGCCGGACGCTATTAATTCCTAGCAATCCCGGACTGAATGAGATCCTCCAGGGAGGCATAAAAAAGTTTGAATAAACCAGGTTTCCGTATAATTTCTGACTCTATAAATTTACTTCAACATCCGTTCTCCCTGCTGAACCTCGTTAGGGCCACCTATCCCTAACAATCGTAATGGATTGTATTCCACGAGAATCAACTCTTCCTTTTCCTGCCTCAAGGACCGGTACTTAAACGTTGCGCGCGGGGTCGCCGCCTTGCGGCGGCCGGTGTAGTCGCGGGCAGCGCTCGTGGCTGCGCCTCACGCCGCGGGGAAATCGGTGGCCGCGTTCGGGGTCGGAAGACATAACGTGACTGTTCGTCACAACGTACGTCCTGACTCAGGACCACAGGAGACAGCCGTCGGTCGAACGTTCGCGGATATACGAATANCGGTGTATCCTACACCCAGCAGGTCGCACTCTACGGATGCTGTATTCATTAGCGATTGGGTTCCGCACAGTTGAACGTCCGACGCGTAATCCATCTTTCAGGTCACACTCGCAATGGTGCTGTATTCACCAAGTCTGGGTTCCACCTTGGTA
>NW_017177163.1:0-846 GCF_001652005.2 Ceratina calcarata
GAAGACACGCGGACGACTCTGGCATCGCCAGTGCCGACAAAGACTCCTCTGACGCTTCGTCCACATTGACGATCTCGCTCCTGCTGCAGGAGGAGACTCTAAAAGTTGCAGAGAGACAGCCGACGGCGAAGCCAGTCGCCAGGAGAGAGAGCAACAAGGGAACGNACACCGCGTTGTCCTTTACAACGATCGGGCACGAAGAGAAAGAAGTAGCTAGGGACCGGAAACGGTCTAATTCGTTTCAAACACCTGATAGTCCGATTTATAACGATTCGGGACGGGTTATCACTCATCCTTGACGCAAAGGACACCGCTCAATCCGAATAGAACGGAGGCAAGACATTCATTCACGAGTAAAAGGTCGAACTAGAATTGACATATATATACATACATATGTATATACATGAATATTTTTAACGTGATTTTCAATGAAACTGTACAGGACCGGGTACGACGAGAAAACGGGGGGGGGGGGGGAAAAAGTCTGACCGCGATAAGAATGGTACGGCTAAAACCGTAATAATTATATACGATTAACCCGTGATCATTGCGTTCCATACGAATCTAGGGGAATGAGGAAATAGATGAGCGACGAAGAACCGACGGAGTCGACGAGGACCGGAGGGAAATGGGAAAAGGATGGATCGAGCGGCTGAGACAAGGACGGAGAGGTACAACCTAGGAGCACGCCCACGGAAAAACACGGACGACGAACGACTCGCCACGGATGACCCCCGGCAGACTCGTAGACCAGGCGAGCGCTTCAAACGTGATAGATCTAGTATAGTATAGGTATATCCTTAGAAAGGTCCGAGCCTTGCGCAGGACGCGTACCTGCCTTATATA
>NW_017177164.1:0-3989 GCF_001652005.2 Ceratina calcarata
CTCTATGCCATGTTTCCAGTCTCTGTCTTGTACAGGAACATACAGGAAACAGGGACTTGAGCAAATGCTTAAGGCGATCTTAAATATAAGTAACGACTCTGAATCTGAACTCCGGCCATAGTGACCTTCCAGGGTCATTATAATTACAGTGAGTATCTTAAAATATCTTTTTTCCTTCAGTTCGAAATTCTTTACTTTAATTATTATAGGAATTGGGAAGCCTAGGTTTATAGGAATTTTTAGGTTTTTTTATACGTGAAGGACTAGTTCCAGCATTCCTTCGCTTCGAAGTTAGTAGTCCTTGAACAATTTTTTGCACGGGTCAATAACAAATAATTTTGTTATCAGAAAGAACAGTTTATTAAAGGATTAAAATCTTTTTATTTGTTCTAATATATAACAAACATTGTTTTTCTTTTAATATTGAAAATACGTTTATTTCAAGTACTACTTAAAACCATGATCTCGTGATTAGCTTACAATTTATTTGTCAAACAATAAGTCTAACTACTTCAATGCCTGGTATATCAATTCTACATAGTTCGTTGTCTAATTTATTTAATTTAACACTTTAACAAGTATGTACAAGTATGCTCAGTATTAAAATTACAATTTAAATTATACACGTGGTAAGGCGTTTACACGATCTAAAGCTAAGTTCAATGGCAGTGATTACAGCGTTCCTTCTTTCTTCATTCCAAATAATTTCCATAACGATTACACTAACAGAAAATTTTCAGAATTATGCTTAATAAATTATAAAAACAAATAACAAATAATAACAATTTAACGATACTACAATCTCTTCGGACTGGGATTAGAAAAAATTTATCTGTTCAACAAGATGAACGTTATTTTATAATTCACATAATAATAACAAATCTCATGATTGTGTACAATTGAGTAACAATTATCATGAGCCTTCGATTTACGAATACGGATAAATTATGCTTGGAAAATATCAATATTGTACGGCGAACTTGCGTAAAAATTTCCTATTACATTTCGAGGTCACCTAAAAGTTCGAGCGATTTTTGCTGGCAGGGAGTTGAAATATCATGTCTCTCAGTACTGGCATCAGTAGAAAACGCTTAGCTTCGCAGACCAAAGACATCACGGACTGTCCTGAGAAATTCGGTATGTCCGCGATGCCGCCGCTCTGTATTAATTTCTGAGCGATCTTCATGTGATTATTTTCCACCGCGTGGAAGAACGGCGTTCGACCCGAACGATGATCCCTCACGTTCACGTCCACGCCCTTTGATATCAGACTGGTCAATCCGTTCATGTTGCCGTGCATCGCGCAATAATGCAATGGGGCGAAACCTTTGATAAACGCATAACGAAAGATGAGAAAACTGAACAGTTCTGTTGAAATCGATTTGTGAATTCCTTATCTGACGTTTACCTGTCGAATCCATCTGATTGAGTAGTTCGCTCTCCGTCACGTAATCTAAGAGCAATGGTAGCAACGGGGACGACGATTTGCTAGCTAGAATTACTGCCGATTCGTGAAGTAGTTCTGAGGTGATCGGCTTAGCTCCGGCGTCCAGTAGGAGCTTCACTATGCTCTCAGAACTGCAATATTTGACCGCTAGCTCGAGAGAAGTCTGAAATAATATCAGAATGATTTTTATTAACTTACACTGTGTTTAATTCCAGGCAACTACTTACCAACCCGTCCTCGGTGCGTATGTCGATGTTCGTCTTTGAAGCGTTCAGGACCACCATCAGCCTCTTCACTCGCCTAAAATCGTCGTTCATGACTGCTCTGTGAATATTAAAAAATCCGTCATCGTCCCACGATTGCATTTCTTCATAATCCTTCTCAAGCTGCGTAGCGACTCTCTTGCAGAAGGTTTGCGGTATCGACAGAACCTTTTTCACCTTGTCTACTTCCTCGTTACTATTAAAGGTAGTCTTGAAATAACTATGAATGTCTTCTATTTCCGGTGTGGGAGACGAGTTCCATGCGAATATCATATCCATGTTGTCAAAGTTACAGTTCATGCTGGACCTCAACTGTTGCTGAAGATTCGCTTGTTCCAAATCGGTTTGCACCTGCACTTCATGGGCAATCGAACTATTTTCCGTTTGCTGTAATGTTTTTTGTTTCATTCGTTCCAAACCGTCCATCGCTTCGTTTATGGATACGAAATATCCTTCATCGAGAAGTCCAAAGACGTCGGTCTGCGTCTGTATTTCCTTGTACTGCGGTACCTCCAGACAGTTTTTTGTGATCTGTTGCATCTTTTTTGTACCGCACTCCGCCAGAGCTAACAAAGCTATTTCCCTAATATTCTCGTCATATTTCAGTGGTATTGTCGTATGAGTGGTTTGTTTCTCATTGTTCTGAGGCACAGATTGCGCTACCGTTGTAATAAGTTCACTACTATTTACATGTTGCGTATGATTTTGAGTAGATTCATTAATTATGTTAGTACCACTATCTATATTTTTCACGTCAGGCACTAACTGAGGTTCCTCTGTCCTCTTTTCGTATAGGATTACAACGTCGTCTTCATTTTCATCACTAATTATCTTGTCTTCAACGTTTTTTTCGGGAATGCCCTTCATTTCTGAGACAGTAGATACTAAATCCTTTACACTATTAATATTTAATTTCTCTGTAGTATTACTACTCCGTACATCTTGATCAGGTTCAATTGTCTTATTACTTATATGGGGTTTGTTGATAATTTTTAATAATTCACGGATATCATTTTTAGTATCTTGGAGCACTTTTACAGTTGGTAACTTAATACATGATTTTTCAGCAGCTGGCGATGTAGAATTTGTCGGAGTGATTATATCAAGTGGCAATTTCTTATGTTTAACGATACGAATCGTCTTTGACGCTGTGGTCGACTTTCCTGGACTTATCGCTTTCATAAATACCGTCTTCGCACTCATATTTTCTTTGATTAATTTCTTCTCTTCGCCAGTAGATTCTTTTTCCTTCTTATTAGTGATTCTTGAAGTACCGATTTCTGAAACATCTGAATAATTATGTGGTACAGTATACCCTCTATTAGTTGCAGTCAATTTCTTTCTTTCTGTCCCTTTTTGTACATTTTTTGTATTCATATCGAAATATTGAATCTTCTGCTTAAGAACTCCTAGTGATTTACAAATACAGGTTGGCGCTTGCTTATTGCTTTTATTTATTTTCAACGATTTACTTCTGACTGAATCCTTTTTCGGATCTTTCAACAGTTTATTAGCAGCTGTGATTCTGTCATGTTCATTTGTTCCTTTCGGTTCCTCATTAGATTTTGATAAAACAGGTTTTATGCAGTTTAGAATTACAGAATTCTTTGCCAGCTGCTGCGTACTTTGTTTCTCTATTGGAATCAGCATCCCATAAACACCATCCGGTGTGCTTAATGTCAGCGTGTTAGCTTTCTTGTTCACCGCGAACTGCTTATTAATTAAATGATTTCCATTTAATTTATTGGGGTTGAGAAATGTCGCTTTAACTTCCCCGAGGTCTGTACCATCTTTGCCCCTTATACGCAATTTGCTGGTACCCTGCGCGGTGACATTTATTTTGCTACCACTCGGGTTCATGATCGTGATCTTTTTCAAACTCTGCCCGACAGGATTGATTCTCGCGCCACCGATCACGCTCGGGTACTTATGGGGCAAATTGAACTTTTTGTATTCTATCGACGATTGACAATCTCCGTTGACTATACAGATTTTTTTCTCTGGCGATTCCATTTGTCAGAATTCTTTCGAGTTAATCGCTTCCAAATAAACAGTCACAGGAAGCATACTGTACAGAATTCGAGTGATTTTTGCGTTTGTTACTTATCAGAGTCAGCATGAAGGAGAGGCTTCACAGTTCACCAGTTCCATTTGTGTACACATTTCTGTTGGCATATAACTTCGCAATCTGGAACTGGTCTAAAACTGTCCCCTGCAGACAAATGGGGACATCCCTATGTTCCAATCGATCACTGCTGCCTACTTTGTTTGTACACTAG
>NW_017177164.1:4146-5591 GCF_001652005.2 Ceratina calcarata
CACGAAGATATCGTACAAGTCCTCAACAGGAGATGAGGACTTGTACGATATCTTCGTGTCCCTCCGTAATGGCTAGGAGCAGTGCAGTTTCTCCATATTATATCTGCTTACATATCGTAGAACATGGTGCCGATATCAAATTGAAAATTCAGAGTGGCGAGACTCTGCTTCATTTTGCAGCGCAAAAAGGTGTAGAAGAAATTTGCAGGTTGATAATCGAGAGAGGAGCTGACGTGGATGCCAAAGATGAAAGAGGATACACAGCTTTACATGTTGCCGCTGAAAGTGGTCAAGTACGTATCATGGAAATTCTCTTGAATTGGGACGTCGACATCAATACCATAAATAAGGATGGTGATACTGCACTTCATCTTGCATCCATTGCCTGTTACGACAAAGCTGTTCGGACTCTCATAGAAAATGATTGTGACGTAAACATTGTTAACGATGACCATAAAACAGCGTTGCGCTTATACTGTTCTAAGTATGGATCTATGGATCGATTGTCCATGATCCAAGAGCTACTACTTAAAATGGAGGTTGCTAGTTTGAACATGAATAACGGAAATGTGGAGAATCTTAATATCACTACGGATTTAAGCAAGCAATATGTAAAATTTCAGAAGAAATGTATTGAAGAGATAAGGAGAATGAAAAGCACAAAAATTAAGAATACTGTAATAACGTTCCATGATATCCTAACAAAACGCATAGACCAAATAGCATTATACGCGAGAAATGAAGATGTTGTTCAAGTTATGGAAGCGAGCGATTACCAGACAATGTTTCCTACGTACGAAGATATAATAAAACGTCGTTTCAACAGAGGTAAGGTACGAAAGGAATTGTTAGACGAGAGCGTTACATTTTTCCGCTGGTACTTCAACAGAGATTATGATTTAATTTGTATTCAAGGAATATTAAAGTACCTCAGTAACTTGGACCTAACGAATTTGAGAAATGCTTGTAAAAAGACGTTGACTGCCACGTCACCCTTATTCGAGTTACAGCAAAGTCTCATGTCCAAATAGATATTCGACTGACGCTTGTTTGGCTACTTTAGTTCTCCATGGTGTCAATTATTTCTACTGACTAAGAATATTCTGTTTTATCAGCTGTCTTTCTTTCATTTTCTTGCCTGTAATGATGTTCTTATTACGCTTACCTTTGAAATCATGTCTCACGTGTAGCGCTTGGTCCTTCGGAAATATTGGCTGCATCAATCTCAAATGCTTTTGCATCAGATTATGCAGCCTAAAAAATTAATCTTAATTACTTTAAATATTGCAATTACATTGATGGACGCAGTTGAATAGATTTTCCAGTTTATATCTCCCGTTTCATTTTATATTATTTCCTGCAGCAGTTTCAGGAAATGAACATTTTTATCGTTCGACCAACTTGTTGTCTGGCTGTGAATTTAATATAATACTCAGGCGTACAAC
>NW_017177164.1:7039-8481 GCF_001652005.2 Ceratina calcarata
CGACAAAAAAGTTCCACTGTTCAAAATATATTTCAGAAAATTTTCACATAAAAATCCAGTCTGTTTACAATGCAACTATAGAAACCATAATTCATAATATTTTTAAAAGCCAATGGGGAATATTACAGTCACTCTTCTAGACTGTAAATTGCAATTATACATTAATAATTATAGAGTAGTATGTAACGATATTAGCATATGGCCAAACAGGCAATGGTAAAACCTTTTAGATATGTACAAATCATGTACCATTGCAGGATTTGGGTGTTATACCGCGGACGATGCTCGATTCACTTGAAATAATATCGCAGAAAACAGATGCAACTTACAAAACACTAATTTCACGCAAGGAACTTCATGAAGAACAGTTATACAACTCTTTAGTTAATACGCAGCGTACTTCTTCTATCATACACGTTAGCGACGACAGCAAATCTATAAAAATTATCAGGGTAAACAGGAAGAAAGTTGAAAACACCTCTGAAACTCTGCATTATACGAAGCATGGTTCCTTTGGTCGGGCAATAGATGCTACGTTAATGAATGCATAAAGCAGCAGAAGTTATGTTGGACTCACCTAATGCGTATGTAAACAAAAGAAAGACGATCTGAGTACATAAACCATTGCGAATTTACATTTAGTTAACTTAACTGGACCTGAACGAACTAAAAAGACGCAAACGACTAGCGAACGCTTCAAAAAAGATCTCGATGTAAACAAAAACCTATTAACTCATGAAAACACTATATCTACCTTGAATAATGATGCATGCCATGTGTTATCTGGATTATGAAGACAGTAAGTTCACGAGATTACTGCAGGATTCTCTTGAATTTTGAGAATTTTTGTGTCAGTCCAGCAGATCATAACTTGGACGAAACTTAGAATAATTTATTTCAGTTAAATAGTCGTGACGACCTACGATTTTCTTAAAGCCAGCTAATAGAAATTGGGCCATTTACTGTGCAAACGGGGTGATTGAAATGTTTACTATAAACTCTAATTAAAAAGTTCATAAACGCTATTGCGATCAATAATAAATTCTATTATTCCAAAGAAAGTTGTACTTTCTGCTCCTATGTTCAAAACGTTAATTCATTTTGAAGAGTGTTCATTTAATGTCCGACGCGACTGCATGTAGACTGCGGATATTTATGCAATCATAAAATTTGCATTTAAAAGAATGCGTCTGTTGTATATATGAACTCCAAAAATACATAAAAATGTCGATGTAAATCTGATACTATCAAATCGTAAAAATGGAAAATACGTCTTTCAAAATGTATTTCAGAAAATATGACTCCTGCATAAAAATCCGCTTATACGTATATCTCTATCGTTAAGATTGTACGAAATTCCTTACAGAAATTTCATACTGTATTTCGTTAATCGCCCTAGTTCGTTATTAATTTACTAAACGAATATTTACATGCATATATAC
>NW_017177164.1:9027-10267 GCF_001652005.2 Ceratina calcarata
AAAACAATTGTAATTTGACTTCAATAACAATTTGGAAAATTATTCCCAGAATGCGGACTTTATGCATTTGTAAAAAAAATTCAGACGCGCAGAAAACATAAATACGCAATGTGCAGAATTGTACAGAATATTAAAATTATAATATACGTCATTATTTTTGAAAATGAAAAGATTTTCTGTTAACATAAATAAAGAATATCATAAATCGTAAAAGGAATTTAAATCCTGATTTAATTTTTTTCATTGATGTCACAGGCGTCTCATAAAAAACCGCAGTCCAGTTGTTACGTTTTTTAAATTTTGTGTTGATACAAAACGAAGATAGATGAATTATTATGAAAACATTATGAATCATTTTATTGTAAATTGTTTTACTCTGTAACTTATGGTTGGAAAAATTGATGCAGTCTTGCTACTATTTCAGAAAATACGTATACCCTTTCATATAAAAAAAGGTTCCCCATCCCTGGCATAGATTAATTGGTTCCCCGATTCTACCTCGATTCGATTATTTTGTACCACTTTAAACGGATACGAGATTCGTTGGATATGAACACATCGGCATATTACAGCATGCAGCATTTCTTCTTGTTCTTCTTATAATTCAATTCTAACGGCGGCCTCTCGGACAGCTGGAACTTCCGAACGATTCTAACCAGCTCGTGGAAAGCTTGGTCGACGTTCATACGCAGCTTCGCGCTGCACTCTATATAAGGTATTTTCAATCTACGAGCTCGGTTCTGCGCGTCCTCCACTTGTACCTGCAACATTACATCTTACAATTGTGACAAAGGAGTATATTAAGTATAGAAATTAATTCANGAAACTTTCTTGTAGAGGATGTCAGTGCCTACAACTTCTGTATATAAAGCTTTTCGCCAGCGTCAATAATTAATTGGATATTTCCTTCTATACTTTTTAGCACGTAGCTATTTATTATTAGCATTGTTTTTCCGACGTCTGATTTCTTTTTAATTATAGAAAATGCGTTTTTCTATGTACATAAACTTCAGGGATTGACTGTATAGCCAATACATCCTTAAGGTAGCTCGATAGTTGGGCAACGTATCAAGTGAGGGCCCTATAATGGTTTATTTTATCTAATTTCCACTCCATTATATATGAAAAATGTTTTCTATATTGCTGTATTTATTTCATTATTACAGTATAGATCAGAGGTGGGGAACGTGCGGCCTCCGTGAGTTTCTTGTGCAACCTCCTTGTAGAGTTTCAAATGTTA
>NW_017177164.1:10288-10543 GCF_001652005.2 Ceratina calcarata
ATATAATACTCAGGCGTACAGCAGATAAAAATTCAAATGCTTATTGATGTTCTTTTAAACGAATTCTATTTCATTTTATAAATGTTTCTTCAGTCTATTGGCAGAATAAATATCTGCAGTTTATTGACAGTAAGTATTCCCATTTGTAAATATTTGCAAATTTTATTCACAAAATTATACGCATAATAGATAGTGGCTAGAGAAGGATAAAAGGGTGTGTAAAATATGTGGGAGAGGACAGGGAACGTTTAAACA
>NW_017177165.1:0-845 GCF_001652005.2 Ceratina calcarata
ATGCAAAACCTGAATAGAAATTATTAAATGGACTTCACCGAACCTGAAAAAGGTACCCTTAAAAAAGAACCCTCGTAACAATTTTTTTACTTCTTCTCCAGGGCAGAGGTCAGGTTTAAAAAAGAGTCATAAAAAAAAGCCTGAAGACAAGCGCCGGTGCGACTAGAAAAGGTGACGAATTCGTCGGAGCGAACGAGAGACTCGAGTAGAGAAGCTGGACAAAGCTGGGAGCCGCAATTAAGTCCCGGCGGTGGAAAAGAGTTAAGTTTCAATTAAAAGGTGGAAGGACACCTGGCGGGGATAATGCTCGATCTCGTAAATTATGCACTCACACGAGAGGCCGGTTGAGCGTTCTATTCCAGGCGAACACTTGTCTCCGTTAACGCTGGCTAAAAGCGAACACCGTGCTTTGTCCCGGGGAATATATTTATCCGGGCCCGCGGATAGAGGTCAAACTTGAATCCGGCTGAATTCAAGGGGTTGTAATTCAAACGTCCGGGGGCGCCTTCATCTCCAGGCGGCCGCGCGATGCTAGCCGCCTTTTCAAACTCCCTACCCCGTCGCGGCCAACTGAGGAGGTACGCGCGGTCGCGCGAGCATTCAGAAACGAATTCTCACCTGACGACATCTTGAACCGCGCGACGCTCGTTTCGAACGGGAATGAAATTTTTAATGACTTCCACACCCGGCATTCACCCAAAGCTTTGAATTGTAACGAGCCGTCTTTAACGAACGCGCGTTCCTAAAACCGTTTTTATGTTCCGACTTAAACCGCGTTGAATGTTACACACAAAGTGGTCCTTATTTTCCTTTTCCTAGGAACAGTCGACGGGGGGGGGGGGAGG
>NW_017177166.1:0-846 GCF_001652005.2 Ceratina calcarata
CCAATGTTCTGAAACCGTACAGTGGATTACGCATGAAAGGCACCGTGCAGCGCACGTATAATTACCGTCACTGCAGGGCATGGGAGGTAGTGGAGAATGCGTTTGGTATGTTAACAGTTTTCCGAGTGTTAAGGAAACCGCTTCTCCTGAGCCCGGACAAAGCTGCCCTCATTGTCTCAACTACGATTTACTTGCATAATTTTCTACGGAAAAATACTTCCCGGAATTTATATTGCTCGNATCGTCGCTTCTGCCATTACCGCGTAGTTGTAATAATGCGCAAAGACCACCGCCAGGTGTCCGAGAAATACGCGATAATTTCGCGCATTATTTTACAACACAATTGGGGAGCTTGCCCTCCGAACAAAGAACAGTACACTCATCTCCGAATTGAAAGATGCCCTTGGATTGTTTCGATCTTGCAAGAACTCAAAATGGTGATACGCAAACCACCTGCTGGTATACGTTGCGTCGGCGGCTGGAAAGTATGTAAAACATATGTATAATGTTAGTGGACATTTGCAAACGTTATTTCACTTAAATATATTTGTACCAAACAGCATGAACTTGGAATATGTTAAGAGTAATGTATTTTTTTACGCTTACCTGCTCCTGTACCTCTCGTACATAACGTAGTTAGTCTCATGTATAACGTAGATGTCATTTTAGATTTGACAGCTTTCACTTCGCAGTTCAAGGTATTCGCAATGGCACACTATGCATCGTGTTTCTTAACTTTGTTCTGGTACCCCATGGCTTGGTTGCCATAACTCTGGATTCTTCTTATTTTCCTTCCGCTGCGCGGCGTGCATTCGCCTAGTGTGTATGTGTTTTGGCCTCGAAAAC
>NW_017177167.1:0-845 GCF_001652005.2 Ceratina calcarata
AACTGTCTAAATAATCACAACAGTCTAGTCCTTTTTTTCGTAATAATTGGAATGACTGTATTTAAGTAAATTAGAAAAATGTGGCTTTTATGTTTTTAGGCGAGTACTTTAATTATACTTTGAACTTTCTACTAATACATGTGCGAACCAATATTAATATTCAATATCAATAATAATAATCAATATCAGTATTAAAATTCGATATCAATATTAATATTGAACTGCATATTAAATATTAATAACTAAAATTAATTATGAACATTCAAATATAATCACTTCTTTTGTAATTAATATCGAATATAGCTCGTGTTTCAAGTTTTAGGATTGAAAACATGTACACATACGTATATTAATATAAGGTTCAAAGAATAATGAAAGGACTCGCATAAAACCATTACGAAGACCGCATTTTTGTAATGCAATTAGGTATGCAATATTTCAATTGTTAACATTGAATATTCTCGTATTCATATCGGTATCAAAAATATAATTTCAGTATCAATATTTATACGTATCCGATATTGCATGTTCAATACTAATATATTGTAGTAGATATTCACAATTAGTGCTTCATGTGTCAATATGAAAATTATACATATATTCAACACTGATATTGGGTATTAGTATTCAATATTCCACAGTCGATACTGATATACTACTACATATATTTATAATATGTAATATTATGTTGAATTATACATGAATATCTTATTAAACCCCATTATATTATATTTCAATAATTAATTGATTGTATAAATATCTTCTAAAATAATATAATGCACAAGCTATCTAAAGATTTATGCTAATTGTTAGTACATTCATAAATTAAGAATAAACAATCCTTA
>NW_017177168.1:0-845 GCF_001652005.2 Ceratina calcarata
TAAAAAATTTGTAATGTGAATTGAAAATATAAAATAGAAATACGAATTTATTTTATGGTTTATAAATATTAATATGCATTTAATTCTTAAGCTTAGGAATGTCTTTCATTGGATCAAAATTTATACCCTGAGAGCAAAATTGAATATGAAATGCATGCTAAAATGAATTTTTCGTAGATACAATTTCTCTAAAGATGAATTTCGAGTTGAAGTTTTTGACTTTGTAATTTGACCCTGGATCGTAACACATCTTAATGTGTACCTGGATTTTATTACGGAGGTGACAACGATTTTCTTTGTCTGAGAAAAGTGAGTCACTTTAAAAACGTACCTACGTTTCAATTAGCGTATGACACATAACTGTTCGTCATTTGGTATAACATGTAATGTCCTTTTAGTCAGTACGATAAAAAAATGTCTTCATTTATGTACAAAAACCAATTACCAATGTTCTAATCTTTGAATCTGTTTCATCGTCAAACAAGAATTACCGTCCTAAACCTTCTCGTTAATAAATACGATGAACGCGTTAATTCGTTACTCGATGGGACAAAGTCGAGAACTGTAAACGAAGCTCGAATATAGAATCGGCACACGGGATCGAAAGTACTTGCATACACGCGGGTCGTATGATAGACAACGTAATCGCTAAATGCGGGGCACACAGTGGCTCGCAATAAAAAGATCAATAAAATTTGTTGAAATATTAAATATGAAATTTCTTAAGTTAGCTCATGTTTAATGTATCATTAATTTTAAATCTGTAAACGATTTTCACTGAAATTCATCTCAAACATTCATTATTGCTTTGATTATTGTTATTTTGATAAAATAATCTATTGTTT
>NW_017177169.1:0-845 GCF_001652005.2 Ceratina calcarata
GTATAATATAGGTGAAAATTATTAAAAGAGAAGAGATGAGAATTGCAGGTAAAAGTTGAGAAAATTAAATGAATGTTTGTGCGTAGGCATGGCGAGGACTGGTACAATTTTCGTAGCAAAGTGCAGCAAGTTATGCTGCAACCGCGAACGGCCAGAATGTACGTTAGCGCGATCGAGGAGGCGAGTTTGGCATTCCTTCAAAGGTACGCCGACAAACGATCATCTTAAATATCTTGTCTTAAGACGTGTGCTCATACCTTTCACTCATTCCCTATATTCTTCTGATTTCCCACGGGCGGCCTTCTCTATACATTGCGAATAGAGTTTGCGCAACAGATTGTATTACTTATCGCATATGAGGGTGATATTCCTGCATAATGCATATTATATCTCTCTGGTTTTATCTAGAACGATCAGACTGCGGATTTTTATACAAATTAAAATATTTTTTATTTGAAATTAAAAGTGAAATCCAAATTGACATTATTCTTTAAAAATAATGATACGTATTAATATCTGTCTTTTATGTTTCTTACAGTTTGCGCTACATATATTCACGTTATTTTCTGTACAATCAATTTTTCTTTGAATTCCTGAAATCCAAAGTCTGATAACGACATTTATGTACCTTTCTTCTAATCTTTGCGGTTTTCTAGAATTAAAAAAATACGGGATGAGAAGAACGAAGTGCCTAATGACTTTCTGAACGAGGTTCACAAATGGTCCCTGGAATGTAAGTAATAAAAATAATCTACGGTTTCAGAAATTCCATTAGTAGAATAAAAAATTATTTCTTTATTTAAAAATATGGGACGGGAATGTCATAAATTCTTTTTATAGTTGTT
>NW_017177170.1:0-845 GCF_001652005.2 Ceratina calcarata
CTGCTTTTGGGCAATATAGGTATATACTAAGTTTCAGTCTTTCTAGTGTTAAAGCCCGATTGGAAGATTGTTATTATGTCAGATTTTATAAATCGGGAATAGTATCCGGGGCAAACAAGATCCTAGTGACAGGAAACCCACCACGCAGCTTATTCCCATTTATTTTAAAAGCTCGACAGTTAAATGCATTAGGTCACGAAAACAACCCGGCACGGTCAAAGAGGTATCTCGCTGAGAAACATTTTCCCGGCGTTCTTCTCTCACGTTTACGAGTGCTCGTTTGAAGGATGACGACAGGAGGAACACATTAATTTGTTTGATCGCAGCTCATTTCGTTCTCTTTAACGGAAACACCGCCGAGGTTGCTGGATTCCTTCCCGGCGATCAATCAAACACGAAGTCAATCACATGCTAAGTTAAAATAAGGTATAACGAAAGGTCATTTATGGAACATGGAACGCGGCTGAAATCTGGTCTTGATTTGATAAAAATTGTCCAATCCACTGCGTGGGAATTTTTATATTTTAATTATTCGCTCGTCGAGGAGACTCGGCGGTTCGTTTAACGAGTTTCAAAATTCGTACGAACGCTCCTTCATTAGAAAATTCGTGTCGGTAACGATAAGAACTTGCGCCGTTTGACTTCGGGAAATTCTGTTCACCGGCGACTTTCGCGGAACGGATGAACTAATTGCTCGTAAGCCCTTCAAATGGTAAAAATCCGTACGAAACGTGCGGCTGACCGATTCCGAACTTTCAATGTTCCCGTGGAATCGCGTATAACGAAACGACCTTCGACTTTTGACCCTCGCCTCGCCTCGGCGAGGAGAAAAATTCTGAACTAGA
>NW_017177171.1:0-845 GCF_001652005.2 Ceratina calcarata
GTTTCACACGTATATTCGATCCCAGATCATATTACATTAATCGGAAATGGAAAGCTCGATATGGGATTAATCGTTTTACTGGCTCCAAGCGAGATAACTCTTAAATAGTGAGTGACAAAAGTCACACTTAATTTGTGGAACCTTTTCACATTTATCGAAGGAAATATAAAATATATCATAGAATCAGTATTTCTTCTTGACTAAGTTAAAGAGAATCTAACTTTAAATCTAAAACTTTTAGTTTGTTTTATATATTATTCACATTTAATTTTTTATGTATATCAGTTGATATAAGAAGCTAAAAGTCGTACGATTGATTTCTCCAATTATAGGTAGATATCCTCTACTTAACGCTATGTGCGAGATATCTAATTGCAAGACCTACGCATTTCTTCACCTATTTAACTTCCAGATGTCATCGTTGATGTAGTACACAATTATCTAGATTATAGTTAACAGCAAAATACGTAATAACTAAGGCTTTAACTGGCCATGAAGAAATCGCCCCATAGTAGTATAAATCACTTTACGAGCAAATTGTAATGTTCATTGCTTTCTTCAACTATAAATGCTAATAGTGATATAAGTCCTGACTTATCTCCCTCCTTGCTATTTCTTCTTCTTAAAAATTGTACTGTTTTAGCTACATAATCGTGAAAATTACTTAGGATCACTGTCTATGGAAACAGAATCTAGATTTAGTCAATTTATCACCACCTTTTTTTACAGTAAGACGTACTAGTATTCAATTATAGTGTATATCACTATTTTATGCTTTAATAATTGATTATACCACGTGCAGTGAAACCTCTATTTTTTAAAATTAAGATTAATGGACCTACACT
>NW_017177172.1:0-845 GCF_001652005.2 Ceratina calcarata
CATTAATAACTTTTAAAAATATAAATGACTTTCTCCTTCTCCTCTTCGGCCGCTCTGAAAAGAACGAAACATCGTTGAACATGGACAACTGATTCATATTACAGCCCTCTTTTTATATTGCGACTTTTCTACGCAATATATCCCAACGCACAACTAGAACGGGTACCGACTAGATCTATGCGCGTTTTTTTACCGGCCGGGTGGCGCTAGTCGACGTTCCGGCCCGTTGTTCCTTTCCCGGCTGATCGCACAGACAGGTTCAGTAGGTTAATCAGTCGATGCCGCAGTAAGAACAGAAGGTCCTGACAGGCGCAGTACAGCCACAGCGAGTGTGCCCGGACTGCTTACATCGCCAGCACGAATTCTCCCTACTGAACGATGCCTCTGCTATGGCAGCTGCAGTAGGTTTCGCCGGCCGATCCCCGGTGGTGGCTCCTCGTTGGTCGGTGGACCATCGTTACTGCCACATTTCAACGCGCTCGCCGGCGCGGATGAGATCGTCGAGGGTTCGGATGTTACTAGGTTCGATCCAGAGCTGGAGGTCGGCGCGCATGTTAAGGAGCACCCGATCGAGGATCTGCTCTGGGGTTGCGCCGCCTAGCCGGCGGAACATGGTTTGGAGAGAGATAACGTAGTCGTGGATGATCTCTCCAGCCTTTTGGCGTCGGTGCGTGATGGCGTCTAAAACTGGCGATCCGCGTCCACGGATAAACCAGAGAACACAGTAGCAATTGGTAGCGTACAGCCGCCCGGCATCGAATCACTGACCCCCTGGCAGTTCCCAGCGGCTGCATCACGGGCCATCGACCAAATACGAAAGTGAATCAGTGGCCCCTGACCGAGCC
>NW_017177173.1:0-844 GCF_001652005.2 Ceratina calcarata
ATTCACGGTCCTTTGAATAAGGCGAATTCGTTTGTCAGAGTCGAGGTCAGGTGCATGCCTTTGATTAGGCGTGAAAGAAGCGACCACTGTCTCAAGTTCTCCGCGATCTTCCAAGTGGGGTAATATCGTCTCCTCAAGGTCAAGTTTAAACCCTCGGTTAGGTTTGTACTATAAGATTGCCATAAGTTGATTATTACAACTTTGTTAAGTTCAATTCCATTCCATTCCAATGATTTAACGTTTTCCATTTTAGACGAGATGAACAGGCTCTTACAAGTGTATCATTCACGATCCTCTAGGCGAGGTAACGTCATCTTACAAGGTCAGGTTTTCACTCTCTGTTTAGTTTTTGTATTAAGATTTGCTTATTCGTTGACTGTTGTACCTCTATCGGTTTTATTTCGATTGATGTTCAAGGAATTATCGTTTTTAATTTTTTAGGCGAGATGAACTCACCCTTACAAATACATCATTCACGGTCCTTTAAATGAGGTGAATCCGTTTGTCAGAGTCGAGGTCAGGTACATGCCTTTGATTAGGCGTAAAAGAAGCGACCGCTGTCTCAAGTTCTCCACTGTCTTCTAAATAGGGTAGTATCGTCTCCTCGCGGTCAAGTTTAAACCCTCGGTTGGGTTTGTATTATGAGATTACTATAAATTAATTGTTGCAACTTTGTTAGATTCAATTCCATTCCATTCCAATGATTTAACGTTTTCCATTTTAGACAAGATGAACAGGCTCTTACAAGTGTATCATTCACGATCCTCTAGGTGAGGTAAGTCCGATTATCAAGGTCAAGGTCAGGTGCGTGCCTGTGGTTAGGCTCGAAGGGAAAGGGTCACTG
>NW_017177174.1:0-844 GCF_001652005.2 Ceratina calcarata
ATATATATATATATATATATATATATATACATATAACTAATTAAATAGTATATTTTAAGTCGAAATTAAATGTTAAATTTTTACTTTATATATATATATGTATATATATATATAAGTTTCTTTTTTAGCATGACCGCTTCACAGAAGAGTTTGTTGGCATCCCAATTCTTAGGGGAGCTGAGGATTTTCTCTATTGCTCCATGTAAACTGGATATTTGACCTATTTTGTCGAACAATCTTTTTCTGTTTTCTGCCCACGCTGGACAGCAAAAGGCTGAGCGAATGCTATCATCCCTTTGAGATTCACAATGATGACATTTTGGTGAAGGTTCTTTCTTTATTCTATGCAGAAAATTGCCGAAACATTCGCGGCCCGATATCATTTGTGTCATTCTATATGACAAACCTCCGTGTGGACGCGTCGTCCATCTATCGAAGCATGGTAAGATTGCTTTAATTACTTTTTGTTCTCGATTGTCTGCCGACTGTAGTTTCTTCTTCCATGTCTGTAATATCTCTGTCTGCCTTTCTTTCTTCAATCTTATTTTCTCTCTTTTTAGGTCCGTGATGCCGGAAAGTCTCAGCGAGCGTGTGAGTTTGAAATATTTGTCGAAAGCTTTTATAAGGACGTCTATTGGCGATGAACTTGCGAGGAGAAAGATTGCTTGCGTAGCAATTGTTTTGTAGCCTCTAATTACGCGTAGTGCCATTCTTTTTTGCTCGGTAATAATTCCATTTAGCAGATGTTTATTTTTTAACACCTTGTTTGCCCATATGTGGTTCCCGTACAGTGCCATTGAGTTAAACGAGTTAACATAGAGTCTCCGTATTTCCTCACGGGGGC
>NW_017177175.1:0-3932 GCF_001652005.2 Ceratina calcarata
AAGTAACGACTAATCGCTTTCTTTCCTCTGATGTTTAACCAATTTATTAGTTCGTGTTTGCATGCAACATTTCTTTAATCCTACATGTATGCTCTCGTCACGAGCGCGGCTTACGGGCGTGGCATCGCACGAGGTAGTTGCCGCGCTCCTGCCCGCCGTGTATACTCGCGCTCTGATTGGTCGGGTATTTTTGTTAATAACCACGCCTCGGACAACTTTTTCACAAAGGAAAAAGTTGTTTAAAATCACCTCAGGAACCCTCCATTAAAATATGTACCACTAGTCCTGGGACACCGTGTATAATATATTTTATACATTATACATATTTATAATTCAATTACAATGTATTTTAATTTTTGCAACTGTGGTACCTTGAAGTAATTAATGAAACTAAGTGTCCGAAAGTGTTATCGTGATATTTGCACTTGACATAAATTGTTAAATTGAATGTAATATTAGCGATCTATGGATTTAATAACAAGATATATTTGAATTTCTGCACATAGTAAAGGACAAATAGTTTAAAAGTGATGCAACAATTCAATAAAGATAAAACGTGATAGAAAATGCGTTAGGGTTTCAGAGTTTTATACATGTATTTTGGAATCATGCGTAAGGCAGTCCGTAGAAATTCATATTTAATCGACAAAGATGAGCCTCTGTGTTTTATTGTTCGCGGCATGTTTGCAAAGTCCTTACCTACCTCTACCATCGTAAATTGGCTCGATTCCCCTCTGGCGAAACTCCTCAGGGGAAATATTTCATTGCCCCCACTATCGCTGCTAGGTTGATTGTCACGTGACTGCGATTGAGTCACGTGGTGCGCGCGACGCACGCGCTTCGCTGTTAATACGAAATCCTTTTCATACGTTTTAGAAATGTGAATGTCCTTTATGATAAATGAGAGAAACTGTAAAATGCCAAGAAACAAACAAAGAAGGTGAGTAATAGAATAATATAATAATATTTATTGTACAATTGTCACGTTTACTGTGGCTGAGTCATGTAGTTCGCGCGATGCACGCGCTTCGCTATTGTCGCGAAGTAATACGAAATCCTTTTCATACGTTTTAGAAATGTGAATGTCCTTTATGATAAGTAAAAGGAACTGTAAAATAACAAGAAACAAACTAAAAAGTTGAGTAATGTAATAATATAAAAATATTTATTGTACAATTGTCACGTTTACTATGTCTGAGTCATGTGGCGTGCGCGACGCTCAGTTTTGGAGAAACGGCCATCATCAAACGGACACCCACGCCAAGCTAAGCCACTCTTCTTGGAGCTCCTGGAGTGTTATAGTTGGTGTCTTTCGATTGCAGTTTTGCGTTGTTATTGAGTTGTAGCTGTTTATTATATTTGTGATTTGAAAATGAATCACGACAATTCAGGTAAGAACAGAAATATTTAGAATTGCATGTTCCTATTAATTAATGCAGAAATTCTTTTATTGTAAAGTTGTAAGTTCAAAGATTTTTAAAATGCATGTAAATGATTTCGTATTAATTCGCGGCAATAGTGAAGCGCGTGCGTCGCGCACACTACGTGGTAATCAACCGAGCAACGATAGTGGGGACAGCGCGCTCCCCCGTGGAAGTGCGCCAGAGGGGAATATTCGAAATTCAAAATACAAGTATGATATTAGAAATAGATGCTGTTTTGGAACGAATAGTATAATTATCTTTTTAAACAAAGTTAGATGAAACTTTCATTTTCATACGTTTTAGAAATGTGAATGTCCTTTATGATAAGTAAAAGGAACTGTAAAATAACAAGAAACAAACTAAAAAGTTGAGTAATGTAATAATATAAAAATATTTATTGTACAATTGTCACGTTTACTATGTCTGAGTCATGTGGCGTGCGCGACGCTCAGTTTTGGAGAAACGGCCATCATCAAACGGACACCCACGCCAAGCTAAGCCACTCTTCTTGGAGCTCCTGGAGTGTTATAGTTGGTGTCTTTCGATTGCAGTTTTGCGTTGTTATTGAGTTGTAGCTGTTTATTATATTTGTGATTTGAAAATGAATCACGACAATTCAGGTAAGAACAGAAATATTTAGAATTGCATGTTCCTATTAATTAATGCAGAAATTCTTTTATTGTAAAGTTGTAAGTTCAAAGATTTTTAAAATGCATGTAAATGATTTCGTATTAATTCGCGGCAATAGTGAAGCGCGTGCGTCGCGCACACTACGTGGTAATCAACCGAGCAACGATAGTGGGGACAGCGCGCTCCCCCGTGGAAGTGCGCCAGAGGGGAATATTCGAAATTCAAAATACAAGTATGATATTAGAAATAGATGCTGTTTTGGAACGAATAGTATAATTATCTTTTTAAACAAAGTTAGATGAAACTTTCTGCTGATTATCAGATAGTTTTCTTGTTTCCTCTAAAATTAAGCTTCTGAAGTTTAAAAGCGGTTTCGACCGGACAGAAGTTAAAATGTAAAGGTCATTTAAGAGTGAAAAATGACGCTTTAGAAAACAATGTTTTAAACGAAAGATGTGTAGTAGGCAGATAAAGTCGAAACCTTTAGTTTAGATATATATATATATTTGGTTAATATAGAAAACAGCTCGTGAACATTTGTATGAATACATAAGGAACGTAACTCTTTTCGCTAAGGACTCTCGAACTCGACTCGTCCAGACTTGTCGCCTGTTTTCCATCAACTTTGGACAACTTTGGCTCTTTCCGCATCAACTCTCGCCGATACACATTTTGCTCATACGCACTTCCGTATACATCTCTAGTCAATCGAATAACTATAGTTACTACAATAGTTACTACAGTTCGGCTATCCTGACAATATCATTGCCCTCAATCATATCGAGATACATAAGTAAACGTAATTTCAAAGAAACATAAAGACATAAATTCTCAATACATGAAGCTTCCGGAAATGTTCAGTTCGAACGCAATAAATGAACATAAGTTTTACATGAGGTAGACAACTCCTGTACGCTACACGCAAGAACACATAAGGATACATAAGAATAAATAAAGATACATAACATACCTAAGGATACATAAGAATACCTAAGAATATAAGCTAAATACTAGTAATAAATGTTTGTACTCTCGTTCATTTTAACAATTGCATTTTCCCTTCACCCATCGTTTCATGTTTTCAACTGAACAAATTCCCTCAAAAGGTAATTGGGTTAATTGATCTCCTTCTGGATCACATACAACATATCTATCTTTGTCTAATACACGTTTAATTACATATGGTCCTTTAAACTTTGGCAATAGTTTCTTATTCACTCCCGGTGTTACATCGGTATTTTTTAGCATTACATAATCACCTAACTCATATTGCGTTGGAGTTTTGTGCCTCCGATCATAATACTGTGTATTATATCTATTGCTTGCTTCTATCTTTTCTACTGCGTTGGACCTAATGTCTTCCAAATTCCGGTCTACTGTTTGTTGTTCCTCTAACAATATTCGTAGTTCATCGTTCACTGTTCCCATTTGATTTGTTCCATATAACAATTTAGCTGGAGTATTTCCAATCGCACGGTTAAACGAATTGTTTAATGCAAATTCTACGTCGTTAATCACGTTATCCCAACTACTAGAAGTATTACTTAATTTGGCTAACATAGGTGTTAATGATCTATTTATACGCTCAATTTGTCCATTCGCGTGTGGTGTAGCCGTAGCAATTAAGACGTGTTGAATACCATTTTCAGTTAGGAATTCCTTAAATTTCCCTGAAGTAAAAGCTGTACCGCGATCAGATACAATTTTGGCTGGCTTGCTATATGTCTTAAAATACAACTTTAAATGTTTAATAACTTCGTCAGTCTTCGTGCTGGTAACAGGATATAATTTAACAAATTTAGTAAAACTATCTATAACTTCAAATATATATTTCTGTCGGTGATTCGTTCTATTCAACGGACCATAATGATCTATATG
>NW_017177175.1:6476-10927 GCF_001652005.2 Ceratina calcarata
AAGAACACATAAGGATACATAAGAATAAATAAAGATACATAACATACCTAAGGATACATAAGAATACCTAAGAATATAAGCTAAATACTAGTAATAAATGTTTGTACTCTCGTTCATGTTAACAATTGCATTGTCCCTTCATTCATCGTTTCATGTTTTCAACTGAACAAATTCCCTCAAAAGGTAATTGGGTTGATTGATCTCCTTCTGGATCACATACAACCTATCTATCTTTGTCTAATACATGTTTAATAACATATAGTCCTTTAAACTTTGGCAATAGTTTCTTATTCACTCCTGTTGTTACATCGGTATTTTTGAGCATTACATAATCACCTAACTCGTATTGCGTTGGATTTTTGTGCCTCCAATCATAATACTGTGTATTATATCTATTGCTTGCTTCTGTCTTTTCTACTGCGTTGGATCTAATGTTTTTTAAATTCCGGTCTACTGTTTGTTGTTCTTCTAACAATATTCGTAATTCATCGTTTACTGTTCCCATTTGATTTGTTCCATATAACAATTTAGCTGGAGTATTTCCAATCGCACGGTTAAACAAATTGTCTAATGCAAATTCTACGTCGTTCGTCGTTCATCAACTTCGTCAGTCTTCGTGCTGATAACAGGATATAATTTAACAAATTTTTGGCTTAGGACAAACCGTAGCCACATGGCTTTCCTCGTTGCAGTTATAACATCGGAGAACAGCGATATCTGATTTACCCGATGGTAAACGCGCTCGTCCGACAGGCACCGTCCTCATACCGCTATTCTCCCCACGAGACAGCGTCTGCATCATCTTTGCGTTGGTGTTCTCTATGCGAGATGACGTATACTTCGTACTCACTGTAGAAAGTGTTTTCTCCTTATTCATAGTATCATAAATTTCGAGTTTGTCCTTCAACTCTTTAAGACTTCGAGCACCGTATAATATCACTTTCCGAATTGAGTCGTCCACAATTCCGTTAATTATGTATTTAATTAAAGCCCCATCTTCAATTCTTCCGCGCGAAGCAAATTCCTTCATAACTAAATAATATTCTTGCACTGATTCGTCCTTCTTAATTCTCCGTTGGCGCAATTCTTCATGCAGGTCCGCACTGTCCAGTTTGCTCGTAAATTCACTCACCAGTAACGATTTTAGTCTTTCCCATGAAGAAACATTTCGCTCTCCACGAATAAACAGACTGGTTAAACCCTTCAACGATTCTTTTGCGAATAGAAGCTTCTGCATGTTCGACCAATTAAATAACCTCGCATTATCTTCGAAATCTTCCACCCAAGTCTCAATAGGATAACTGTCGTCACCACTAAAGGAGCGAATGTGTCTTCTATGTCGCGGAAACTTACTGTGAATTTCGGCATCTCAAATACATTTGCCGTTTCGAGCCTTACATCGGTGAACTCCTCTTCTTCCTCTTCTTCATCTTTTTCATTCAAATCATTGAAAAGTTCGAAATTTGTCAAATGTCGACAAATCCGTTGTGCGATCTCCTTAACAGTTCCCGTCTGGTCTAATCGTAACACACCCCATATCAACCATAAGTCAGCTAACGTAAATGCTTCCACTGCGTCCGCAATCATTGCGTGAAACTCAGTTGAATCCTCCTTAAACTTGAAGCCAGGAAATTCTTATAGCTGCTGCCTATTTCGACGATCACCTTCTACCCCAAACACGAGTCGATAAAATAATCGAATTACTTTCGTCGGAGCTCTCCTAATGCTTTCCGCTAATCCGGGCACTTAAATTGACTTAATTGTTCCATCTTGACACACTTTGTCTAGATCTTTCGGTGACTTTTTTAAAACACATGAAGTCAACGGTTTTCTCGAACAATCGATGAACGCGGCGTCCTAATCATGCGGCACACGTGCACGTTCAATAAATCGATATTCTTTATCTAAATCCTTTATCTAAATTCTTTATCCCACTTCTGAAGCTGCAGACGGCAGATAACGTCGAAACCTTTACTTTAGATATATATTTGGTTAATATAGAAAACAGCTCGTGAACATTCGTATGAATACATAAGGAACGTAACTCTTTTTGCTAAGGACTCTCGAACTCGACTCGTCCAGACTTGTCGCCCGTTTTCAAACACCTTCGAACAACTTTGGCTCATTCCGCATCGGCTCTCGCCGATACATATTTTGCCCATACGCACTTCCGTATACATCTCTGGTCAGTCAAATAACTATAGTTACTACAATAGTTACTACAGATGAAAGCATAGAATTCAAATCTATCATGAAAATATTGTATGTTCCATTTGAAAAAATAGACTTCCGGTCTGCATCGGAAGTCGGCAATATCACTATTCAATAGTGTAGGCTCGATTTAGACAGAATAGGTTTTCAAATTTTCAAAAACCCAATTTTCCAGATTTCAGGAGTGTACAGGTGGCCTGGGATATCTGGTATATGTCTAATGAATGAGAATGTGTGAGTTGGAACTGTGTGCATGTGTATATGAAGAGAGGGTGCACATTTGGCGCCTGACTCGCGGGAATTTCAAAGGTCCTTTGTTACGGTTTCGGACTTCTTTTCGAAGCGGCAGTGTTTTGTGAATTAGTTTTGTTTGGTGATAGGACTGGACCGGTTGCATGAACTACGAAGGCTGTAACGCTTTATGTTTTAATTCTCAAATAGTTATGCGTTAAATTATTGTTGAAGTTCGGCTTTTTCCCCCCATTATGGAATATGTTAATCCTTTTGTTGTACACGTGTTAACTAGTCTTTCATTGACTTCGATTATTCACCTAATTAAAGAAACATCAAGAAAGTTCAAGTTTCATATGAACTTTACCTCCAGAAAACCTCTTTGTTTCATACAAAAATTTATGTCGCATCCACGTATGAAATTACTTCCAACAGTACAGTTTTGAATTTAACAATTCATTCGTTGGATAATTAATTATTTCTTAATCAAAAATCGAAGATAAGCCAGTCAGAGTTCTGCATAGGACGGGCCGACGGGCTGAGCCTCCTTGCAGTCTGGGCTAACAAGGGTTTGCGATAACGCGAACATGATACCCTTCTGTCTGGAGTCCATAACACCGCGGCGCGGCCTGTAATGGCTGTAACATCATGTAAAACTGCGGTCGGCCCCCACTGCTGCGAGGCAGTGCGAGCCGAGCGCAAGTATTTAATTTTTCCGATTCTAGTGGATAGAAATTAATAAAAAAGATGAGAGACATTCTAGTACACCAACAGAATTTTTTCAAGTCATTTGATCCCCAATTAACATTGAGAAATATTCAGCAAGTTTTCAAATTTCGGAGTAATCAGTTCTAACACCAAGGAAAGTGGTAAAAAAATTCACAGATATACATATTACTTAACACACTGTACAATTTTACAGTATCCTAGAGTAACAATTTCTATTCGAAAAAATTCATAGTCCTCAAATTCTGAAATAATAAATGTCAATCAGTGTTGTATGCTTCTATTTTTTTCTCTGACAATGAGTCTAACGTAGCAAGAATATTGAAAGAATTCATTGATGTAGTACTATACGGATAGTATATGTGAGTATTTTTTCAAATCGTTCCATCCATATTTTATATTAAATAAAAATTCATAATGCTTGCAGATTTCGAAGAATTGCCAAGCTTCAAGGGGTGTCCATTATGATGAGACTATGAAATAAAAAATAAAAAATATTTGTACGTATAAGAAAAAGATTTCACGTTGTAAATTTTACGAGATGGATTAAAAGCTTTTAAAATACCTCTGACATTGAGCTAATTTCATGCTAAAGAGTAAAAAATACGCCAACATTTCGCCTAATTACATCTCAACGAATAAAATGAAAAACTTTTTGCATCTTATTCGATACTTAGATTCAAGTAAAATAATATTTGAGTAAAAAGGAAGTTTACCAGAGAAAAAGTTTACCTCCAGTTTTAAAGACGGTACAAGACACCCCTGCAGAGTTGATTCAAGGCCAACGTATTAATCCTGAGCAGGGAAGAACTGTCATACCCTTCTCACTTTGGGGCTCGAGAAATGCGATTCCAGCTTCCTTTGGTGGACTCTCGCAAAAATCAATAACAGTGGGCAATTCGACACGCTCACGGAGGTGTCGCCTACGTGCCTGTCCCTAAATTATATCGTTTCAGTCGACCTCCCAAATTTTCATCTTTCAGCCAGCCTCCCAACTTTTCTTTTCATCTCTTCTCTACTATTTCGTTAAACTGAGCATCAGCTAATTTTAAAGTAGACGGAATTTGCTAATGTTCGATTCTGACTTTTTTAATCATGTATTATTAAACTGCTGATTTTTATGCGAATATAGAAAGTGCACTTATTGCGTATAATCTCCAGGAATACATAAAAAGATTAATCTAAATCTCGCATTATGAAATTATATTAGTGAAAATGTTATTTTTGTTTAAAATACTTTAATAAAAATATGATACAGTAGAATGAATAGAATTTGGGTTATG
>NW_017177175.1:11868-13929 GCF_001652005.2 Ceratina calcarata
TATACATATATAAGATAAGTCATTTAAATAATGCGGTAATAAATATTTCAAATCAATATTGTATTAAGTCATTAAGTGGTCTTGAAGTGCAGAAGCACGCTGCAGTGTCTGTGACATGGAATTTTGAATCATACTGTACATACTTCTGCAAAGTTTTCCCTTTACCGCTTTTCCAGCAGCTGGTTCGCAGTTGCTGAAGGGTGTTATCCTTGAAATTGCCATGGCAATAAAGGTTCTAGCGGTTACTTTTAACGAGGGTGGAAAAGAAAGAGGAAACGAAGTATCTCTAGAATCTAGGACCGTTTAGAGTCTAGAACCTAAGAGTTTCTATAAGACGTTCAACAATTATTGGCCAGGAATCATTACATTAGTCGGAACGTATTGTATCAACTATCAGGTCACGTTGTATCATATGGACCTCGTTACAAAATAGATTAAAAATCATAGTTACAATGTTTTTGCCTATAAGTAATCTTAGAAATAGAAGAGAGTTTTTTTAATAAATCAAGACCAGAGGCAAGAGGTCAGATTTAAGTTTTGCCTTTCCAAAGAGGTACTTGACGATCCAAAAATCTTCTAATATCAGGACGGAAAGTGTAGTCTATGGCCCGTATTCACAGCCCGTGCTTATTCTCAAGACCCTCTTAAGCATTTGCTTAAGTCCCTGTTCCCTGTACAAGGACAAGGACTTGAAATGTAGGATAGACAGGGATAGCAAATTCTTAAGATGATCTTAAGAATAAGCAACGACTCTGAATACCGGACTATATGCCCATATTTTGCACTAGTTTTGTCTGAGTATCGATAAAACAAAGCAAAAAACGTCAAAAATTTACCGACAAATGTTGAAAAGGTCACCTAACTATCCTAGACTTTTTAAACCGTAAGTTAAAAGTAAGAAACAACTGTATTAACAATAACCCTAAGCAATACAGAAGTGCTTGATGTCGTTTAGGACGTTTATAAATGCTACGTATCTCTTGGAATTTTCCCAACTTTAGGTAAGCAAGCCTGTCCCTACACAGGCTAAAGAAGGATAAACAAAGGCGCGCAGAAAATAGAAAGCCGTAGGCCGTAGGTCCCCCATCCCTGTCCGAGACATTAGAGATACCTCCTTTCCTTTTTCGTTTTGACCCTCGGAAGTAGCAGGTATAACCATTGTTGGCATGGCGATTTCAAGGACAGTACCCTTCAACTGCTATGAACCAGCAACTAGGAAACCGGAAAAGGGAACAGATTGCACAGGGTAATTCAAAATTGAATTTACTAAGCGTGTTTCTGCACCTCAAAATTGGTGAACAATCGTTAATAAAGCTTACTACAATATTAATTTAGATTTAGAATTTGCAATATATTTCATCTTATTATTTAAATCATTTACTTCATATGTTAAAAAATGCTTCGAGATTCATTATACTTCAGTAAAGAACCTTTCTTCTAAACTAAATAATTTTTTTGACATCATAAAATTCGTGGACGACTGTTAAGAAAGCTTACCGCAACATTGGATTGGCTTTGAATTTGAATAATTTTGCTTGATTCTTATTTACACATTTTCATATTCAATCTTAAAAAGCATACGAATTTTTGTGGTCATTGTATGAGCGCATTTCCTGAACTATCACAGATTTTTTATTTTGCTTCAAAGGCCGCAGTCTATTCATAAACGAATAACGCAAATAAATCATCTAAATTGACCTGACAGGGAGTCCGTACGGGTGATGAGTCACGAATTTTCTTCAAATTTTGCACACTTTCAGTAATACATTAGGACAATATAATGTGCAAATAATAAGACGTACAATTCATGCGTTTTCAAGAAAATCACAAGAGAAATTCGATACGTCCCTTGCGTTACGACTGTGTGCAAGCAACGATAGCGGCCTAGTTGTTAATGTTCTAGCATTTGTAATACAAAATTCTGTATGGTAATGTACCTGACCAAATAAAAAGCTATTCTTGCAAAAAAAAAGATTAATGTTCTAGCTTCGTAACTGCTGGATCGCTGGATCGAGTTCCTTTCGTGTCTTCTTTTTATTATTTTTTTCTATACATATGATC
>NW_017177175.1:15871-17801 GCF_001652005.2 Ceratina calcarata
GTAACTTGCGAAATTCCTTATACCTGCAGTCAGATAAGATACACCTAATCAGGTAAGATATTCCTAGATCTCCTTTGTACATGGACGCTTGGGTCTGCAGACAAAGGACAAAGAGAGGGCCAAGTTTGCATCTGGATTCTCTTCTTATAGGATCGACGCGATAGAACAGGTGACTTCCGTAGCAGTGAGAGCTTGCTAGCGTAAGAAAAACGAGTAGTGCACGCCCGAATTTGTGAGAAATCATTTTGTATTTTACGTTGAACCCGTAGAAGATTTGTCGCAGGATGATGATCCTGATTATGAGCCAGAAGAAAAGAAGCCAGCGAGAGGCGAATTTATTCCTTTGGAAACAGAAATTAAAGTTGTGCGAATGGTAAAACAACACCCTACATGAAATTTACGTACTTTGCAAGTGAAGGATTCAAGGTGCTTAAAAAGAAAAGATGACTTGTAGAGGGAGGGGGGGGAAGAGAATATAAAAAGCGGCGGGACAACTATCGATAAGTACGCTCTTATTGATTCCTGGACGTACGATCGTTTCGTAGAAGCTCGCAACAATTATCATCAAGTAAGTGCACATTCATATCAACTTTACTTCTAATTTTTTCCTTCCAAAACAGTATTTGAAGAACAAATTATGTTAATGAAATGAAACTTTGATTTTACTTTTCAGGTAACAACAAGGAATTTGCAACAGTGGGCTCTAATTGCTGCAGCCCAATTCCAGTCAGAATCTTTTATTTTTAAAGCATCAGCAGCGTGGGTCGACAGATTCAAGCGCAGACACAGAATCCGCCAAAGGAAAATTACAAAATACGTCTCTCACAAAGAATGCGTGACTGTGGAAGAAATACTGGAAGCCGCGACGAAGTTCCAAACCCAAACAAAGGCAATAATCCCAAACTTTAATGAAAAATACGTTGTCAATACTGAACAGACGGGTTGTCAATATCAAGCAACATATGACAAAACAATTGCCGCAATAAAATCAAGAAGCGTACGAAAACTTCATAGGAACAAAGTTAGTCACTCGTACACAGCGCAATACGCGATTACCTTGTCGGGGGAATTAGTACCTCACGAATTCCTGTGCTTGCAAGAATCCACAGGAAAGTTTGAGTCCAGAGTACAGAAAACTGTCGACGATTTAGTGAAACAGTTTTCTAATGTGATTGTAACAAGCTCCAAATCTGGGAAGCTTACTACACAGTTATACTCGTCCTTCTTAAGTAACGTAATGCTCCCTTATGTAGGAACAGAAAATTTTTTATTAATTATAGACTCTTGGGGGGGTCAAACAAATCCTGTATTGTATGATGAAATTTTTAGCGATGACGTGGGTCTTCCTAGTTGTCAGTGAAAGTGATACCTCCTAAATGTACTCCTATTTGCCAACTCTGCGATGTTTATTTTTATAGGCAGGTTAAAAATTTTATCAAACGCATGCAAAATTGTGCGTATTTAATTGAAAGCAAACGCGAAATTAATTCACGCGAAGATGTCATAAAAATACATGCTATAATACGTAATCAATTATCTGCGCCAATATTCAAGAATATGTTGCGTTACGCATAGTACGCAAGTAAATTGTCCGACGACAGAGATATTTTTTTAAATGTGAATGATATTTGTTTTCCGACACATATTCTAAACAAGCAAAACAAGGAAAATGTCTTTCATAAGATGTAGCCGATGTCGTTGCATTTTATGTTTCCCCTGCTTATATGACAAGTATCATCCTACGGTTTGTAATCCCCTAGATCAGGGCTTCTTAAACTATGGGTCGCGACTCCAAATGGGGTCGCGTAGCAAAATTCTGCGGTCTGTAATGGTAACTCGCAATCATAAATGGGGTCGTGAATGACAAAAGTTTAAGAAGCCCTGCCCTAGATGCATTTGACGATTAGAATTGCATTATTGTTTGTATGAT
>NW_017177175.1:19441-20316 GCF_001652005.2 Ceratina calcarata
GATCATATATGTGGAAAAAAAAGGGGAAGAAGAAGAAAAGAAAAGGGACTCGAACCAGCGATCCAGCAGTTACGAAGCTAGAACGTTAATTTTTTTATGGTAAGCATAGTTTTTCAGGTTCATTCTCGTACAGAATACATGTTATAAAAACTTCACGAACAAATAACATTTTGATCTAAGGTTCAACATCCTCATTGTTCCCTTATTTTGGAAAAAAACTCGAAGGATGGGAAATCTTTTGCTAATAGCTTCAATTAGTTAAGGCATAAGTCAGGCTTTAAGTGAGCCATCAGTATTGGACGAATTTAAGATCTTGTTACAGTCTCAGAGGAAGCTTAATTACTAATTTTTAGTGCTACAACTAATAACTAAACCTAAACTATATGTGTACTAAGTTACAAAACTATACGAAATTAGCCTACAAGACTTATAAATTGCATTTTGAAGCTAGAACGTTAACCACGTAATACAAGAAAATAAGTGACGCATCGAACTTCTCTTGCGATTTTCTCGAAAACACTTGAGTTGTATGCCTTATTATTTGCACATTATATTGTCCCAATGGCCTATTAAAAGTGTGCAAAGAACAGTAGTATAGTTCAAATTCATTTTGTTATTAAATATGGAATTATGATTCATTATTACGTCTTGCGGACTAACAATTATGTACAGGTTTAATACTAGATAAAAGATAAAGGAAGAGAATAAGAAGGAGGGTCCAGTCCTTTTCCCACGCACTATTAATTATTATTATCTTGCTACGAACAGTCCTTCGTCCGTACAAGTACACTTCTTATCACGATACCGCAATTCTTCGCCAATCCGTGCTCTAAGAATGTATTGGCTATACAGTCAATCCCAAAAGTTTATATACT
>NW_017177175.1:21149-23190 GCF_001652005.2 Ceratina calcarata
TATAATTTATACATGTGTACTATCACTATCCTTCGATTTTTTCCGTTGTACTAATTATTTTACATTTTGGAACAAACGTTTCGTATGAGTGAACTATTAATAAACATTTAGTGTGGTACTTAATGAATTTCTAATAACAGATTTCGTCTTTTTCATTTAATTTTCAAAATAATTGTCCACACGAATCAGTTGAGCCGAACATACATGAAATTTTTGCGGAAGTTGTATGTAATTGCGTATATTGATCTCGCGGTAACACCTTGTAAAAATCTAATAAGTTGTGCAAATTTTTCTCTTATTGAAAGGGTCTAGCAGTCTAGCCAGATAAGATGGCAAAATGTGTCCTTGAACGAAATTCAACTTGCATTCTAACATTCGATAGAGTGTCCAAAGGAAACGTTTCGTGCTAATTTTCAACCCTCTATCTCAATCCGGATGGTAGTTATGGGGGTTAAACGATTCTAGCGTTTTTGACATATGTCTCCTACTACAGCTCTACAAATCTGAAAAAATTCTCACATGTTCGCGGAACGGTACTCGATATTAGTGAATTTTTTAAGATTTTTTCGTTGCGTAGTTGGGTCGTGAAAAATAAAACATGCCAAAATTGCATAAAAAAATACTCATTTCATATAGAAGTTTTCGAGTGACATCATTTATATTTTTATGGTAGATGTGCAACCCAACCTCAATCCAACTATTATACCCTATTTTTTTCAGATTTTTTGGTGAGGTGCGCCGTAGTTAAAAAAATTAAAAACCGATATTTTTCATGTTCTTCGCGCGATAAAGTTCTCTATGTTTCGAATTTTTACATTTCCTTCCCTCAGTAAGTGTATTTCTTTTTGTTAAATACTTATGTACACAACATTATTTTTATTTGTTTAAACAATTTTTAACATTGTTTAAACAACTGTTTAATGACGTTACAATGAAGTGACTCCAGTAACATCAAACGGAAGATCTATCATATCAGATTAAGTAATAGTTACCCCACATAAAAAATTGATATTCATACAAAAAAGATGGAGTTAACAGAAGGTATGATGCCCCAACATGAATTTTTCTCCTATATTGAGTATCATTATTTCAGAAGTGTATATGATATGTTTTCGAATATACCTCAATTATTGTCAAACCATTAAGAATCGAGAATATTTAAAAAAGAAATAAGGGCTTGATGGAGGATTCGAACCTCTGTCAAAAAGGAATAGCAGCCAGTCACTTGCCCCACTCGGTTTTTTTTTTATAAATTGTTTATTTGCAACACGATACATATTTAGACATATATGGAAAAATAAACAATGTAAACCATTAAACTAATTATTCTAAACAGAATGGCCTTCCGGCGCTCGCTGCTTACACATATCTTATCTACATTTACTCAAGTTAACTTAACTACAAATCAGACTTGTATTTACGTACATGTTTACCTAGAAAAGTAGTGACATTAAAAACTAGGTATAATATTATCGCTTCTTTACTACGGTATTAAGTAACAAACATAATATCAAATTTTTAGAATAAATAATATAAGTCAAAATCAAAATAGAAAAATAAAAAAAAAAAATAAAAAACATATCAACACTATTAACAGTCTCAATTGTAGCTTCTTTTCTTTCTTACTTAACTACATTGTTATCTGGATCCTTGTGCTATGATTTCCTAAGGATCGCCCTCATCCGCGAAATATTTAAAGTTTTCGATTTCCCCGCTTATTAATATTCATGTCATAAATCAAATTAACAAAGCAAATGTGCTCCACATTTTTTGGGTCATATCAAATTCTTTTGTTGTTATTATTCCTTGAGTAGTAGTAGAAGACAGGTTGCAATAAGCTATTAGTTACATAGTTGTTTAAATCCAGGTACAAAAATGTTTCAGTAGGGACTAGACCTGACTGCATTGTGGACACATGGAATTGGTCCCTGGGGAAGAAGGGTCCATTGATCAAGTTGTTTACCTTATTATAAATTGCACTTCTAATGTGTCTCCTGATTATTTTAACAATAAAAATATCTATTCTAAGTATTTTCGCTAT
>NW_017177175.1:25586-51403 GCF_001652005.2 Ceratina calcarata
TAGGGAGTAAAGATTATCATTGTTATTCATATTAAAGAGATTTAGTATATCTGAATTGTAGATATTAAAGAGCATCGGCGAATTCACAGTACCTTGCTGAAAGCCTCTACTAATTAAGTAAGTGTCCTTAGATGTTTGCCTACCTACGACTACCTTAAGTTTCCTAATATCAGGTTATCGATTATTTTTACGATGTGTGAAGAAAATTTTTTTATGAGTACTTTTTTAATGAGTTTATAGATTAAGCCGTCCAACCAAACTGAGTCAAATGCTTTTCGCAAGTCAATTAAACATGCTCCGACTAATTCATTTCTCCCTTGGTGCCAATATATATCGGATACTAATTTATTAATTGCATGGATGGTTGAGTGCTTTGCCTTGAAACCAAATTGTTGATCAGGGATGACTTTCCGGTCTTGTATAATTGAGGATATTGATCTCTTAATAATTCTTTCAAAGATTTTACTAATGACTGGCAGCAGCCTAATAGGTCTTAAGTCGTCCGGTTCTATTAATTTATCTCTTTTTTTTATCAGCGTAATAACTTTAGCTACTTTCCACGTTTCTGGAAAATAGCCCCAGTTAAGCATATGATTAAAAAGTATTGTATAGTTTCTAATAATTCTGCATATACTATTTTTAATCATTACATTTGGAATTCCATCAAAACTGCTTGATGTCTTATTGGATATCTTTATTATGCGTTTTTTAACTTCTTTGTAATTGATTAAATATTTATTGTTATCAGAGATCATTGGATTCAGTGCTGAATTCATGCTTGTGAACTCGTTTGGAAGCTGGGCTGCTTTAACATTTTCTCTAAATTCACTAACTTTTGACGTAACGATATTATATAAACTATTATTTTTGTATGTATAATGTATTCACAGATTCAAAATACGTGCCTATTACCTTCGTTATTAATTCTGAATCATTGACAGTTGTTGCGTTATCACTATTATTATATGCTATACCAGCATTAACAGCCTCCTCCAAGTCATGTTTGATTACTATTTCACTATGTGTATCTCTATCTAATACAATATTTTCAATGTTTCGGTCCTTTTTGCTTCTGAACACTCGGTTCAAATTCGGAAAGAAATTTGCCGATTCTCTATAGTTTACTTCTTTAATTTGTTTCTTCCAGAGCTCTTTGGTATTTTTGCAGAATTGGATTAATTCTTTAATTTCTTTCATTCTACCTTTCAATATAGCTAGCTCATTTTTGCTATTAATATCTGTTTTATATCTTTTTCTATGAATTGCTGTTAGTAATTTTTGTTTCTGTTTGTGCCAATTTATAATTTTAAAATTAGTAAGATCTTTTAATTTATTTGGTGGTCTCAGTCTGGGGGTGATCTCGTCGACGGTATCAGATAATGTTTTCTCAATTTTTTCTAGGTGCATATCTATTTCATTTATAGTCAAGTTTCTGTCATCCAGTATCATTGTCGTATACAGGGTGTCCCAGCTAACTCTGGCATCTGAAATATCTCGCTTGTTTTTACGAGATTACAAGATCATCGGTGATTTTTTAAATGGAACCATATATTTTTGTTATCATACGATGATAGCTGAGGGAAAGGCGAGTTCATTGACCTATGACACTACGACCTTCAAATGACCTTGAGTGTGGAAATTTCACAAAAGTTCTCCACCTCTCTTCGGTCTAACACTTTTCTGGGACACCCTGTATACAGGTTGAGTCTGATAACATGACGATCTCAAATAACCTGCAAGTTATTCGTTGTACGAAAAAATGTTTCAAACAAAAGTTGTATAGTATCCAGAGGGACGCATAGTGGTCTAATACATTTTTTATTACCTCACTTTTTATTGAGATATTAGGATCAGCTTCAGTTTTTTAAATAGAATGTCCAATATTTTTTTCAAATTCGGATAAGGCATCAAATTTTGCGCAAGAAAGTACTACACAAAGTAAAACTTAGAATGAATAATAACTGAGATATTTATAAAAAAAATTTTATTTCAAGCAGTATTAAAAATGCTGTCCATTACACTCGTTCTTTCCATCCATCGTTATTTCCAATTTTGTGATACTTTTTGCGTTTCTGTACATTAAACATGCTATGTTGTTTAAGTCTTTGACTAAACCTTAAAAAGGTATAATGCGATGGCTGATTTCAATCAGGATACTTAGTTTGGTACAAGGGTTTAGCTCTTGTAGCATTTTCTTCACACGCATCAAAAACAATTATCGTATCGTATATTTTACTGTTAGTGTATATAGTAATAAAAATGCAATATACCTTCTTCAATACGATTCTAATGTTTAGTAAGGTACTAAATAGGCATAACATGTTGATGATGTCTAACATCTAACAAGGAACATACTTACAGACATGACCTATAGTCGTAAACAAAGTCATGTTAAGAACCACGTTGAATGTGCGTGTTTCCTAACAAAAAATTATATGGAAATACCTCAGTAATTATTCATCTTAAATTTTACTTTGTATACAGGGTGTCCCAAAAAAAGTATTAGAGCCGAAAAGGGGTGACTCTAGAGATGCTTCTGAACAACAATTTCTTTTGGTAAAATGCAAAGTGAGCCATGGTTTTTGAACTACTAATGGAAAACACTAACCAATGAGAACACGCGTAGGGCCCGCGCCCAGTCACGGGTAGGTTGACTCGGATCGTGGCGCTCGGCCGTGGCATAGCGCGGGCCCTACACGCTTTCTTATTGGTCAGTGTTTTTCGTTAATAATTTAAGAACTATGCCTCACTTTGCGTTTTGGCAAAGGAAATTGTTGTTCAGAAACACTTATAGAATTACGTCTCTTCGGCTCTAACACTTTTTCTGGGACACCCTGTGTATCCACACTTTTACGCAAAATTTGATGCTGTATTTGAGTTTGGAAAAAAATTAGACATTCCATTTAAAAAACTGATGAAAGACGTATATCACATTTGAGATATATTTATATGTCGCTTGCAATTTCTTTTTGTAAAATCGTCTTTTTGACATTTTACAAAGAGAAACTCTGTTAGAAGACATACAGCTAAACTCGAAGTTTCAATTTTCTGTAAACTTTCGCTGACAACAATAATTCATATTAAATAATTGTGAAGAAGACAAATTAAAAATTAATCTCATTCTCGAGCAAAACCTGTGATTCACTTTTAATTCTGCTGTTGCACTTGTTTGTTATTGTCCACGTTCATCTATCTATATTCCCATCGCATTTGTACAAATGGGTTTGTAAAAATAAAAGTTGAAGTCAAATTGCAGTTCTTCGTTGAAATATTCCACCTTTATGAATAAATTTAAACAATGTGCGGTAGACGGTATAAAAAAAGTGTCTCAATTTTCTGATAAAATTCAATCTTGAACGCCTTTTTCTGTACCAATCATAGTGGCTCAATTTTCGTAGGAATTTTTTTTAATATTTAAATTTATATTATACATAATAATTAATTTTATTCAATATTTAAATTTATAAGTTCTTTCTCAAATGATCGATGATTATAAGATCTTTCTCAAACCTGTCGTTTTTCTATGAAATGTAGACGTAAGTAACAATAAATACGGGGCTCCTTAAGGGTATATTGACTATACAGTCAATCCCAAAAGTTCATGTACCTTAGAGAAACGCATTTCCTATAATTAAAAAGAAATCAGACGTCGAAAGAACAATGATTTTGGATGAAAATGTTTACTTGTTAAGATTTAATTGGTTTCTAAACAATGAAAATTGATAGAATTTGCTACATTGTTTATATAAGTACTTTTCTATCACAAATTTTTGGTAGTGAATTCTGCAGACTTTTAACCCTAAAAAATAAAAGTTATGAATTTAAGATAAAAAATTTAACTGAAAATCGACGCTCACTATGCTCTTGATTAAAAAAATATTGTAGAAATAGGATAGGAAACTTCTCTTATCGATGAGTTTGTAATTTTTTTATTATATTTTAATCAATAACTTTCTTTAAAGTCCAGGAATGATGATTATTTCTTTAGAAATTTGTTCATAAAACACTGGCGATTCGATATGTACCTTTTTCAAGGGTTTATCACCGTTTTTTCTGGGTTATTTTCGAGATGAAAGTGAAGTTTTTTGGGGTTTTTTTTATTGGGTTATTTGGGCAAATTTTAAGTCATTATCATTTTTCAAAAAACCCATGAATTGATTTAAAATTTTACAGGTGGCTTTTTAATAATTATAGGAATCTATATTAACGAATTCAATATGATCAGAATTTTACGATTCAACACAAGAATTAGAGATTTAATAACTGTTTTACTAGTCTCAAAGAATTTCTCTTTTCCATCGTGTTTTATTAATGTAGTGCCTACTAATTGTTAGAAGAATGCTTTGTTTTTATTTAAAGACTCATACAATCTTAACCTAGCTGTTACTCGAGCCAAGAAGTATTGAGAATTGTTTGAAATTTCGTAAAAGTTTGATATAGATGTACCAAAGAATATGTGTGCTAAACCTTGGATCCATTGACCATATTCTCGAGATCAGTAAAAATTCACTAATTTAATCATAGTTTATTTGTATCATTGGAGTGATAATACGAGAAAAATATCTTTCTTCGGCTATTGCAATTGATTGAGTAATGATGAGACTACTGATGTTTATGCATTTATGATAATTTCCAATAATTTAGAGAGAGACACTGTATGCAATAGTACGTAAATAAACACAAAATATCCAAAGTAAAATACAATTTATTATAATATTTAAAAGAAAAGGCGAATGTTTATATTCATTTCGTTTCTTTAATTTTATTTATAAAATTAGAAATTTGCATAAACATCCGCTGTCTAGCAATGATAAATACTTAAAAAATGTGATAGGGTGTAGACTGATGAAACGAGTTTAGACAATAATAAAACAAAAATTATTTTTTAGAACTTATAGAATTACGTCTCTTCGGCTCTAACACTTTTTCTGGGACACCCTGTGTATCCACACTTTTACGCAAAATTTGATGCTGTATTTGAGTTTGGAAAAAAATTAGACATTCCATTTAAAAAACTGATGAAAGACGTATATCACATTTGAGATATATTTATATGTCGCTTGCAATTTCTTTTTGTAAAATCGTCTTTTTGACATTTTACAAAGAGAAACTCTGTTAGAAGACATACAGCTAAACTCGAAGTTTCAATTTTCTGTAAACTTTCGCTGACAACAATAATTCATATTAAATAATTGTGAAGAAGACAAATTAAAAATTAATCTCATTCTCGAGCAAAACCTGTGATTCACTTTTAATTCTGCTGTTGCACTTGTTTGTTATTGTCCACGTTCATCTATCTATATTCCCATCGCATTTGTACAAATGGGTTTGTAAAAATAAAAGTTGAAGTCAAATTGCAGTTCTTCGTTGAAATATTCCACCTTTATGAATAAATTTAAACAATGTGCGGTAGACGGTATAAAAAAAGTGTCTCAATTTTCTGATAAAATTCAATCTTGAACGCCTTTTTCTGTACCAATCATAGTGGCTCAATTTTCGTAGGAAAAACCTCCGCAGGCTTTTATTCAATATTTAAATTTATAAGTTCTTTCTCAAATGATCACTTAGATGAAAACCTGTCGTTTTTCTGTGAAATGTAGACGTAAGTAACAATAAATACGGGGCTCCTTAAGGGTATATTGACTATACAGTCAATCCCAAAAGTTCATGTACCTTAGAAAAACGCATTTCCTATAATTAAAAAGAAATCAGACGTCGAAAGAACAATGATTTTGGATGAAAATGTTTACTTGTTAAGATTTAATTGGTTTCTAAACAATGAAAATTGATAGAATTTGCTACATTGTTTATATAAGTACTTTTCTATCACAAATTTTTGGTAGTGAATTCTGCAGACTTTTAACCCTAAAAAATAAAAGTTATGAATTTAAGATAAAAAATTTAACTGAAAATCGACGCTCACTATGCTCTTGATTAAAAAAATATTGTAGAAATAGGATAGGAATCTTCTCTTATCGATGAGTTTGTAATTTTTTTATTATATTTTAATCAATAACTTTCTTTAAAGTCCAGGAATGATGATTATTTCTTTAGAAATTTGTTCATAAAACACTGGCGATTCGATATGTACCTTTTTCAAGGGTTTATCACCGTTTTTTCTGGGTTATTTTCGAGATGAAAGTGAAGTTTTTTGGGGTTTTTTTTATTGGGTTATTTGGGCAAATTTTAAGTCATTATCATTTTTCAAAAAACCCATGAATTGATTTAAAATTTTACAGGTGGCTTTTTAATAATTATAGGAATCTATATTAACGAATTCAATATGATCAGAATTTTACGATTCAACACAAGAATTAGAGATTTAATAACTGTTTTACTAGTCTCAAAGAATTTCTCTTTTCCATCGTGTTTTATTAATGTAGTGCCTACTAATTGTTAGAAGAATGCTTTGTTTTTATTTAAAGACTCATACAATCTTAACCTAGCTGTTACTCGAGCCAAGAAGTATTGAGAATTGTTTGAAATTTCGTAAAAGTTTGATATAGATGTACCAAAGAATATGTGTGCTAAACCTTGGATCCATTGACCATATTCTCGAGATCAGTAAAAATTCACTAATTTAATCATAGTTTATTTGTATCATTGGAGTGATAGCGTTGGTACGAGAAAAATATCTTTCTTCGGCTATTGCAATTGATTGAGTAATGATGAGACTACTGATGTTTATGCATTTATGATAATTTCCAATAATTTAGAGAGAGACACTGTATGCAATAGTACGTAAATAAACACAAAATATCCAAAGTAAAATACAATTTATTATAATATTTAAAAGAAAAGGCGAATGTTTATATTCATTTCGTTTCTTTAATTTTATTTATAAAATTAGAAATTTGCATAAACATCCGCTGTCTAGCAATGATAAATACTTAAAAAATGTGATAGGGTGTAGACTGATGAAACGAGTTTAGACAATAATAAAACAAAAATTATTTTTTAGGTTACTAGCCATCTAATTGAGCAATATTATTCTAAATGTTACCTTTTCGTTATTTCTCACTCTATATAAGTACGAGAAATTCGATAGATATAGCTACGTTCAGCTCTAACAAGCCTATACGTACAATTCAATAATATTTTCCAAAAGTACATTGCTTTTAATATATGGATTTTTAATATAGAAGAAGTCTAATATTTGTAGTTTATTTTCAAGCCTTATTTCGACTAATATAATAGGGCAACAATTATTTTAACATTGCATCAAATAATCCAATTATCTTTGAGATAGTAGAAGACTTAATTTACTAGATAATACGTGAGAAAAATTTCTTTAATTTTTGCAATCTAATTGAAATAAATATTTAAGGAGAACATCTAGTAAAAAGCAAAAAGGTGGTCCGTTTATCTTAAGACAGCATATAGTATTTCGAATAAAAGTAATATTGCGTTTTCATCCAATGATCGCATTACATTTTCTTTTTAATGGAGGACTGGAGATTATATTATGGAGTACAACTCGATTTTATAAAATGGTGATCTATGCCTTTTATCATTCCTTTGCATTCTTGTATTCTTCACAACATGGCAACGTTAAGCTCTAACAACCCGATACACACGAGTGTATAGTTTTCTTCGAAAGTACTTATTCCCTCATTTTACAGAATAATAGAATAACTAAAATTCCTCTTTTATAATATATTATTAATAAACAAAACGTCTTGTATTTGCAACTGTCTATTTTTAATTCTGTCAATCTCTTTGTAAATGTTAATTCTTGTCTTGACTAATGTAGTCGGTCGGCAACTACCTGAAGATTGTATGAGCCAAGGCCAAAGCTTCTCCCTTTAGAAAGAGCGCACATTAACAAAATGCACATGGCCTCTTTCAGCCGTTCATTTTCCTCTGTTCGATTTTCTTAAAGCATCTAATAGGGAACAACAACTCGTAAGCGTGGGAAGGCCAGTGCGGGGGTGTGAATCATATGTTTGGATCAGAATGGAAAGACATTCTCTCGATTAATCGATGAAAGCTCGCCCGGCGAAACTTTCATGAGACGTCACTGTAGGGAGAGTTGGTGGTGCGGTGCTATGGGTACCTGCGTAAGGCTAAAGGAGGGGTAGAGAGTAGAGGGTGCTACGAGAGAACGAGACAGAGATTGGGTCCGTGTGCAACACCATCCCTTAAGTTGCAAGTTGCAACAAGACAGGAACAGGATTCAGTTGCCCAGAAGACGCCGGGGTAGATCTACACGGCAGCTTATCGGGCTCAATTGCAATATCGTCTGTCAGTCTCGTGCTTATACGCAACAGGTCTTAATTCGCGAAGTACTTGATACAAATTCGTACTCCGCATTCCTTAAGCGGAATTTTTTTATTTCAAGTATATATAATTTTTTATGGTTCGTCGGTGATAGCTGCTGAAAGTAGAAAGAATGGCACAACGACCGATAACTTGTAAGAAATATCCCAGCGATGCCCAGGTATTTATTTATGTTCATTTCTGTATACAGTAAGTCAGTAAGAACTATTATTCGTACGATTTTTATGTGAAAACACATTTTTTTTAAACATGTTTCAAGAAATCTATTTATACAAATTTTTAGTTGTATAATTTCATAGTATGAGAGATACATTCATATATACATTAATTTTTAAAGTATAATAGTTGCATTCTGTTACATGCAAATTTTCCATAAAAAAAAACTTTCTTTGCATTCATCATACATCAGTATTCATTCAGTATTCCGGCATTTTAACAAATCACAATTCGTAATTCATGGCTCATTGATAAATAAAGAATAATATCAAATAATACTTCTTACTGATTTCCTAGTTTATATTTGTACCGTTGTGGTTCTTGCAAATTAGCATAAAGGTCGTACTTGTAAAAAAAGCGAGCGGTGAATCGGACTGAATCGGTTTCTAGTTTCGAGTGGCCGTGTACGAAGAGGGAACGTTGCACTTGCCATGGAAAGAAAGTCAAAGTCGTATTGATTAGAACTGCTACTTTTAAATCACTTGTGATTTTTCACAGTTATTCGTAATTTTTGTTATCGCTTCTGATTAACACTAGATCTACCAAAGGAGGTCAAAATTACTTGTTTGGCATTTCTTATAATCATTATTTATTTTCAGCACATTTTGAATGACTTTTTCTAAAATATGCAAATAACTAATTCTGTAAGACAATTTTTTTCTTTCTTTATCTTTTTGATGTAAAATTTTATGTAGTATACCTTTAGATGAAGAAGAGAAGATGAATCATTTTTAATGTATGGACGTAGGTTAAAAGAGTAATTATTTTGAAAATTATTGTCATTTAATGATTATTATTATCATTATCATTTTATTATTCAATTTTCACTCATCAAAGCGTAAAAATTTCTGTCTATTCTTAAATGATTTATTAATTTGAAAAATAGGTCATTTTGACTCTTCCGTGGTCCGGATCGAAAAATTTAATGACATTCTTATGGAATTGCTAAACCATACAAGATATCAGAATGAAAATTGTTTTCAAAGGATTAAAAAAAATGCTTTTTTGAATACGTTTAATGTATTGCAATTTTTATTCATTTTGTAATAGTTTCTAATTGTTTTCAATTTGATTATTGCACAAAATTTGTTAATCTTTACGGAAATTGTTCATTTTTTCTAATTAACATCTAAATGATAAAAATTAATTGCTGAATACAGAAAATAACTAACACATATAACAAATGTCCCAAATGTTTATGTAGTTACCAAACATATCAAAAACATATAAAATAAAACGCCCTTAACTAAACACTTAATAAACTGTGAACTACACTGGAAAAGCACTTACGGATTACAAAGATGATAACAAGGAAAATAGAAATGACATTGTGGAGAACGTAATAGTACATTACGATACAAGTGCGCAAAGTAGTTGATTCGCGCACGAGCGGAGTTGCTAAAGAAACGAATGTAGATACATCTACGCAGGACACGCGTATCGTATACTATTTTTCCTATTAAGTGCGCAAAGCGGTGGCGCGAGGGCGGGGTAGGAGGGGTGTGGGAGGGCTTGACCCCCGCATACGAAATGATAATTTAAAAATCTTTTACAAATTTATATTTCACATTTATTTATTATTATTATCATTATTGCCGTATACTTATGGTCATATTTTTTAATAAATCATGATTTTCATTTTGTTCGACATTAAGTATATTTCTATTATTTTCATCAGTGGTTCGTGGCCGCACTAAGGAAATACAGGGAGGAAAATAGGGAACACAAGTTTTGACAAGTTTACAGAACGAGGCTAAACGCGATATAAACAAATTGACGCTCAGGAACATTCACCCTTTCCTCAGCGTGCGGGAATGTGGTTCTTTGCGCACGATAATAGGAAAAAACTAAAACGAAACGAATAGTGCTCTCCCAATTGAAAGCAGATCGAACGTTAGTTATTAACTTATCTGCAGCATACCATAAACTTCTCGCGTTTCGATAATCCAAGCCAATGCAAGCGGCTAGCATAGCGCGAAGCGACTGCTACCCATGTATGTACTAGCTACTTAAATCTAGAGAAAACGGGCCGTCAACTGAACTCTTTGGCAGGGATCTCAGAATTTATCCCGCACGGCTCGCTTTCTCTCTTTTTCGCCCGTATTTCGATCCCTCCTCATGTGCCTTCGCGAAACGAACCCATCAAGTACCAGTCCCTACCATGGTCGCGTAGTTTCCACTTTCCGGCCGAGGGATAAATTCTGAGATCCCTGCTCTGTGGTACATAGATATTTACACAATTATTATATTACAAGATAAAGAAATTCTTTTGTGGAAGAATTTTTGTTCATTATCGCGCATTATACTTTTACACTAGATTAATAGACATGTACTGTATTTTTCATTACAAAATTAGATACTTACTATATTTACTCTATTCACATTGTAATATAATTGCATAATGTTTATACTTACGTGATACTTAATTCTTACATATGTCAGCGCATAATGACGCGCCTCATGATGCTTTTGAATAATGATAACGTAAAAGGTTGGACGAAGATGGATATAATCCTTGTGCAATTAATCGAGGAAATACATAACGAAAATATTCTTATTTGTCTGAATACGCGATTCTTTGGAACTTAAAAGATACACGTTACGAAATGTAAGAAAATTTGATAATGTTCTTGATTTCATTTGATATTAATTTCCTATATTTAAACATTTCCTGTAATTAAAAAGCAATCAGGCGTCAGATGAAGAATGATCTTGAATGAAAAAAGATTACTTGTTAACGTTCAATTGGTTTCTAAACAATAAAAATTGATAGAATTTGTTATATTGTTTATATGTATAAGTACTTTTCTATCACAAATTTTTGGCAGTGAATTCTGCACACTCTTAACCCTAAAAAATAAAAATTATGAATTTAAGATAAAAAATTTAACTGAAAATCGACACTCACTATACTTTTAATGGTTTTGCAAGGATTGAATATGAAAAATATTGTAGAAATAGGATAAGACTCCCCTTATCGATGAGTTTGTAATTTTGTTTATTATATTTTAATCAATAACTTTCTTTAAAGTCCATCAATGATGATTATTTCTTTAGAAATTTGTTCATAAAATACTGGCGGTTCGATGTTGAACTTTTTTCAAGTAGGCATTCAGTAGTGGGGGACCAGCCCTCGTGGTTCAGGTTCAGATTTGTTCGGCGACAACGAAACAGTAGTATATAGTAAGTCTGTAAAGTAGTAGTAGTAATTTAGTGTGCCGAAGTTGCCCGCGCGGGCCTCGATCAGTGCCCGCCGAATTGTTTATGCCCGCTGTAACGAAATACCTTGACCGTACGGGCAAAGCCTGAGCAGCTCTACTCTAAGGTAACGAGCATGAGAATAAACCAAATATATACCGATTTGTGAAATCGCGCCAATGACTCAGGCAGCCGCTCGTCCAACATTAAACAATTCGGATTGTTTATTTATAGCGTCACTAGCAACAGCAACGCGCAACTATAAAAGAAGCGGCCGTATATAATTAGTATCTTGCATTCTCATGTACGGGCATCCTTACCTTTGGTAAAAAGAAATACGTTATAAAGTTGATTGAAAATATTAATTGCATAAGTCATGAAATCCAACTATAGTAGTCATGAAATTCCTTACAGGATTAAATATAAGTCCCATCTTCTTGCTAAATTCAGTTGATTTAGATTCTCTGTCCCTTCTATTGATCTTTATGCTTCGTTTACGCCTGTTGTAAACAATTACTTGGCGATCTTGTTGCTGCATCCTTGTCGGACTTTCATATCCCATAGCATCTTTAGTTTCTCTTATTAACAGCTACCATATTTCCTTGCCCTATACCAGCTATCTCCTTTTACTTATTTCTTTCCCTTATTTCATTCTCCCTCTCTCGTACTCTTAAACTGAATGTTTTAGTCAATCCTCTAATCCGCTACGTTCCTGCATAAGAAAATTTTCAGGTTCACCCAACTGCGCAAATCATCAGATTCTCATTAACATACAGATAATTTCTGGTAGTTTTTTAAAGTTTCCGTCACCGTAAACCTAAATTGGTATTATACATACAGAGTATTTCTGAAAAAGTGTTAGAGCCGATGGGAGGTGATTCTGTAAACGTTTTTGAATAACAATTTCCTTTGCCAAAATGCAATGAGGCATGGTTTTTGAATTATTAACGAAGAATACTGACCAATAATAGCACGCGTAAGATCCGCGCCCAGCCGCGGATAGGTTGGCTCGGATCGTGGCGCTCGGTCGTGGCTTAGCGCGGGCTAGACGTACTCTTATTGGTCAGTGTTTTTCGTTAATAATTTAAAGACCGTGCCTCACTTTGCATTTTACCAAAGGAAATTGTTGTTCAGAAATACCTCAAAAATCACCTCTCTTCGGCTCTAACACTTTTTCTGGGACACCCTCTATAATTTATAAGAAATATCAATGTACAATTACAATTTTTAATTGTAAATTTATCAACAGGGCTGTTCCAGTCAGTCCATGTACGCGCGGCCATCTATGAGAGTCGTTTCAAGTGCGAGTACATCAAGTGCAGCATATTCGGATAGCAGAACGAACTCTGGATGTTCCTCGCAGTTTGTCGACGACTATAACAACGCCAGCACGTCAACGAGCATAGGCAGTTCTCTACAGCTAAGCGTAGCCATCGCTACCTGGAACCCTCAGCTATCGTGTAATAGAAGATCTTCCATCACATCTACGGATGGCAGCATTACAGAATGTCTATGTAGCCTGTGTGCACATAGTTCCGAAGTTTTGGTAAACGGATAATTCGAAATAAATGACATCATCTAAATTTCATTTTTTAATTATCGTTAAAAATAAATTTTCAGAGTTCTTCCACACTATGCCTCTCTACCTCTCGAGTCAATTCTGATCGCCTCATCAGTCTATCATCTAATTGTAGTTCCTCGGAATTAGTTTTGTCCGATGCATGTCGCGGGGTGCAAGGATTGTCCTCTCCATCTCGCAGCCCGCTTTATGCAGAAAATAGAATTGAACAGCATACGGAGAGTCGCGCGGAGGACGTAACAGAATATGACGAGCTAAAACGATTAATAAGTGATGCACAGAAGGAAATTGACAGATTTCAAGAAGAACTAAATACTGCACAGGTAATTCGAAGTATTTTTGAAATTTCAAAGAACAATTACGCTTTTTAAGTCAATGTATTAATGTATATAAAGTATGTAGTAATAGTACACAGGTGTACAGGTGTAGTAAAGGTACACATCAATATATTCTATGAGCAAAAATAAGAAAAAAATGTTATATAAACTTAGCTCTGCAGACGTTTTATTATTACATTTTATTACATTGAAAAGAAGTTTATGTTTCTATTTGAAAGTGTCGTTCCCTGTTGCGAATGCAAGCCTGATATCTTAAGAATTATTCTAATAATTTTTCATTCTCCAAATTTCATCTCTATCTGACTTTAGTTTAGCGAGTCCAGTATTAAACCTTTCTATTAGTTCTTGCCAGGAATTGACATTTTTTAATAGATTCTAATTCGGTCACTTATCATAACAAAACAGATGTTTTCATAATTCAATTTGTTTTATTGCGTTCGACTGTTTCAAATAGTAAACATGGTCAGAAAATACCATCGCCTTATTGTTACGTTCCGATGTACTAACAACGAATTCGCTATTGACTTTACGTTTCACATTTTTATTATAACTTTTTTATAAAGCATTTGCAGACTTATTCTGTCTCTCTCCATCTTATTTTTTTTCTTACCCTTTCTCATAGAATATATTGATGCAATTTGATTGTTTAATCCGGAGACAAACTATGTACAAGGTATTATGATATCAAGATCTCCTTATTTTTTTTTAAATGAACAGTAGAAACTTACGGCTTCAATTTGAGTTAGCATTGAGGTAACTTGGACAAAAATTAACAAAATTATTAACAATAGAAGTTTGAAAATATTTTTCGTTCAAATTTAATCTTTAAAATTGAACAAGATATGATTCAAAATCGATTTTCTTCAATTAGAAGTCAATTTACACATACTTGCCAGAGAAGATGACAGAAAGTAAAGACATCGAACTTCAACTTGACTTAAGAATGAAAGAAGTCGATTCATTATTAACAACATTATTAGCAATTGCAATTTGACAATATTTTTCGTGAAGATACAATGTTTAGAATTGAACAAGGTATGCTTCGACGTTGATGTTTTTCACTTATGAGTCAAAATAGATAATATCGTGCAAGGAAATGAATTGAAGTAGAGACTTGAAGCTTTAATTTGCTTAAAATTTTTAGTAAAATCTGTTCACTATTAACAAAATTATTTACAATACAATTTTGCTAATCGATCTCCCTCCGATAAGACTAGGCAAAATTTTCTTTTCGATTGACTCTTATCCTATTTGAGGCAACTCACATAAAACTTCCAGAGGACATGAAAGAAAGTGGAGACGTTAAGTTTAATTATTAGCTAAAGTTAAACGCATTTCATCCAATATTAACGAAGTTATAAAAAAGTGGAGTTTGACTATTTTCATTATAAGTATGCAATTTCTGAAATTATCAATGAATCTCGAACAGTCCAGTATCTAACACATATCCAAAACCGATTTAAGTGATCCGGATTTCTAATTTCTAGGGAAAAAATTCGTTTACCTTATAATAGTATTAAACATTGTTACTACAATCATATTTAACATAAACCATTGTATCTCGGAAAGTATTGGCAAAAAGCAGCTGAAATTTTTACAGTGAGTATGGATCATCTCTCTCAAATGAAAAATTGCTATCCTAATTGATGTCAACGATTGATATCCAATCTCAACATAAAATTTGCTATTCTTTTTCAGTTAAAAGATGGCTTTCTTATAAATTTCTTCTACAAATTAATTTTAATTAGTAGAATTTCTCTTTTATGCTCCTTTAATAGTGAACAATGTCTTTGATCAAGGCTCAATGATATTTTATAATAGGTCGTTGAATTCAACTTCACACACGTTATGATATTTTGAAAATATTGATCATCTTGAAATTTTCCCCATTAGTTTATTAATTTAAAAAATACCTGTGCTAAATAATATGCCTCTTTGTACCAAACAATTTTCCTTCAGTCATATTTTTGGCAATTTGAACCCGTACGAGATATTTCACTCATGGTAGAAATATATAAGGTGTGCTGTTAAGCAGCTGATTGAAACAGCTAGTCACCCTTCCTTGTAACGTCTTATTCATTAATTGTATTTTGTGTTAAAATGAGGGACAGCCAAGGAATGTTGAAAGTGGAAACTAATTTTTAACTTAAAAAGTTTAAATTACACTCTGTTAACTTGTTTGAAAAGTTTATAACACTTTTCAGAACAACCAGTTTTTAAATTAGCGTTTTCCTGATCACAAGTTTAAATTTCAGGAATGAACGAAGTAAATCTATTCACGATCAAAATTGAACAACAATTTTCGTAATTAGTGAAGGGATGACTCGAAGTCGATTTTCATCCCATAGAAGTCGATAAAATTGTTAGATGGAATGAATTAAACTAGGTAATTCAAGCTTTAATTTGAGCCGCGAACGAAGTAAATGGGTTTATTATTAACGAAATAATATAATTTTTTTTACAACACTGCATGCTTTGGAAACTGATAATAGCAAATATTCAGTTTTTTAGAATTACCATTCAAGCTTTTTCAACTTTCAATAGCGCAGCTTGGCACTTTTGTCGTTTTTAGCAGTTTCTATGTTTGAAAATAATAGATAATCATTTGTCAATATGGCATCTATATGAAATATTATACTATATAGGTAGATGACGAAAATGATACCATTGGAAGAATTCTATTCTATATTTAATTCTAATTCTACATCTTCTGTATTTCCACCATGATTCTACTGTTCTCACTTCACACTCAAATGGAACACTCTGTACCCCGTACATATGTATATTTTTTCAGTTGCATATAAATATTGGATAGCCGGAAAAGTATTGAGAGATTTCTATCACTATATAGATGTTGTTTGATGTCATGTATCGGGCAACACTAATCAGATTGCGTCATACTGATGCGACATTTTAGTCTACAATTTTTATGAAGACAGTTTTGTATTTCGTCAATCATATCAAAAGCAATATTAGTGTGAAAATGAGTGAATTTTTTTAAGAAATTCGCTATGCTTTGCAATTTTACTACGCCAAATAGCAAAAAAGTTGCACAAGCCTGGGAGAAAATTCGTGGTGTTTACGGTCAAGATACTTTAGCAAATGCAACAGCATGTAGATGGTTTGCTCGCTTCCGTTCTGGAAATTTCGATGTTGAAGATGCACCTCGCTCTGGTCAACTAATCACTGAGTTCTATTCCGATGAGATTATGGCTCTACCCCAAAAGTGGAAAAAGGTCATAGATAATAATGGCCAATATATACTCGAATAAAATTCATTTTGAATGAGAGATATATTTAATAAAAAAATAACAGAAATCTCTCAATACTTTTCTACCAATATATGCTACCCAATATATACTAAATTACATTAATTGTATGCAAAAATGTAGAATAGAGTAGATTTTACTTCCAGCCTTTCGACCCTGAAGAAGGACTCGATTACAATCAAAATATTCTTCTTATTAATAATATTTCAAGCATACTCACCCCTCCTCACCATACTCCTAATAAAATAAATCTAACAATAATATGTACCAAACTTACTACATCTAATCCACAACTATTAAAGGGTATTTATGTCTAAGTGTGCGTACGTCCGCCTTAGCGACGTGCGTCCTAATAACTAAATTAATGACATGTATTAAACTCCTGAGTCTGTTTACTCCCATTTCATTTTTTCTTTTTTATAATCATCTTCATCATCGACTCCATCGGCTTCTCATTTCCCATCTCACCCACAATTTTTCTTACACTTATGCCCCTTTCTAAATTCTGAAATTTTCTTACATAATGTTCTAAATTCCCACATCGTATGCAAAAATGTATATTATATTAAATAGTACAATCTTTTTAACGTTTGTTCACAGTTACAAAAAGAAGATATAGAAAACCAGGCAAGACAAGCAGAAATAAAAGTGAAGTCATACATAGAGGATGCAATTGCCATTTTAGAGGCTAGAGAACTGTATTTGTTAGCAAAAAACGAGCTTTTTAAACGAAATGAAACTGCTACTCTAAAATCGATATACAATACGCTGGAGAACAACAAGAAGAATTTATATCATCTCTTTGACCAGCTTACCGGGATCTTCAAAATAGAATGTCCACATGCTAATATGTTTTGTTTGGCGATCATTCACGCGATGTTTGCTAAGGTATTTCATACAAAACATTTATGATTACTAGACAGTAAATTTTTAGTGCAAAGGTTCAGTAACGGTTTTCAAATTTCATTTTCTCATCGTATTTCGGCATAGATATTTGTTTTAGCATCATATTACAAGCCTATCGAAAAAATAGTAATCTCACAACTCTCAAACACTGTTGATTTAAATCGATTTCTACATTAAAGTGGTTTTTTAGTATGAAGAAAAGAAAACTGATTTCGCCATATTATGTTATTTAGGTTTCGAAAGGGCTTGAGTGTTAGAATTGTAACAAAAAATATTCTGCTTGTACATTTGAAGTTGCTGCTCTCTAAGCAGAAGAAAAATGATTGGCTCAAGTTAGAAATAGTGAGTTTAATGTGGAGGATTAACTTGGATCTGGCCGATCTTCCAGTATCTACGAAAAATAATATCCACTTGCTTGTAAAAGGGATGATAGAAAACCGGCGTAACTCCATAAAGAAATGTTATTCTGAAATGTGAATGAAATAATATCTTATTTCAAATCAGTTACTTGTCACCTATTCTTTATGATAGTCGATTTCAAAAATTCGAGTAGATATATTCCTTATCCTTTGAAGTGTTCCTATAGTTTGTCAAAAATTATTATAAAAGACTCGTAATATGAATGTTATGAAGTTAGTATAAATGGTTCACTTGTGTCTAACTTTTTATCAATTTCAACATATTTTTTGATAACAGGTTTTTTGGCATAACAAAGATTTTTGAATTTACAATTTGACCCACGTAGACAAAACTTTAGGAACCCCTCGTTTAATAATTCATTCATTATTAATTCATTCATTAATAAAACATTCGATAATATTTTCTTTATTTACTATTTTTATTTGCAGTGCACTGAACCAATTCCGTATTTCTACTGGGAGAAGGATATGGACTGTATTGTAAACGGCGAGATAGAAAAGAATTTGGTACCGATTGTAGGGAACTTCGGAGAAGTGGTTGATACCAATCCGGAGTTGTTACAGATCTCTAACGATCCATGCGAAACACAACCGATGCCAATCTTACACAAAACCATGCCAAAGCACATATTTCCCAAAGAGGTTCGAACGCTGAACTCTGGTGAACCGGTTGAACCATCAGTAATCATCGGTACCAATGATAACGATCTGTATAAATTGTGCCGTCCTTGGGGAGTTGCCTGTGATGACGAAGGTCACGTAGTCGTCAGTGACAGATCGAACCACCGTATACAAATATTTACACTAGACGGTGGCTTCGTAAGAAGCTTCGGTACCCTGGGTACAGATCCAGGCCAATTTAACCGCCCAGCGGGTGTTACAGTCGATTCCCGCAAAAGAATAATTGTCGCCGATAAAGACAACCATCGGATACAGGTAATAAAAATGAATACGGACTTGTTATTTATTGATTTTATCAAAAAAAGCTGTGTATGATTTCAGTATATCATAGGGATTAAGATAGTGCTTAGATAACTCCGTTAATGAATAGACTGCGGATTTTATGCATTTATAAAAAAATCATATGAACAAACAATATAAAAAATTCATTCTGTGTCCAAGTGCATACAAAATATCAACAGTAAAATACGTATATATACGTATACACGTAAATATACATATTATGATAATAAATTTCTATTTAGATTTCAATTTCTATATTGACATTACATATGGTTTATTTTGCACAGAGCTCAGCAGTCTATTCATTACCGGAATATCATTAGTTATCATAGTTATCTATGAACTATCTTAATTCAGATCTTGGAATGTATCTACTATTTCTTATTCTTTCGTATTGCTCTTGTATCTATGTAAAGCTTTTTGTGCTGCTATTTCTGCTGTCCGGTTTCCCTTCTCTTTGTTATAATTCCTCATCTATTTATTTCTGACAGTAATATTTCATTCCTCCCATTTCGATTTAATATTCCCTGCTGTTTGTTTTTATCGATTTCCTTCTAGCATTCTTCCATTCCTGTATCTACCGAGTTAGTACATTTTCAGTACAAAAGTATAATTAAATTAACTAACGTAGTCAATTTGAACAACAGATTTGGCTAATGCCACGTCATTCGTGATACTTGATTTACTATAAATTATAGAACGAGAAATATTCGTAAATCCAAAATATCGGTATGATAAATACATTCAAGTCAGATCATCAAAGTCTTATCAGCTCAGTAAAATTGATATGTTTCAATGAATCGCTCGCTATTCACAAATATTCAAAAATTATTCCCTCTCCCTCCCATCCTTGCCATCCCTCTTCCTCTAGATACTCTGGGAAAGACAGATGATTCCATTTCTTGTATTGCGGATTATATATCTCGACTCTTTTATCTTGCTTCTTGTCCACTGCCTTTCAATGTCCACATATCCCTCTGTTTCAACGTGTTCCAGCATGAGATTTCTTGCTCCATCCTTTCCTCGATATACTTCTCCCCGAATCGTAGGCAATTCATCTGAATTTAAGGAAATTTCTTTTCACTATACCTCACCTGAGTTTCTTCCCATTTCTTCTTCTTCTTCAATATCCCTTAACTATAACCTCTCCTCATCTCTATTACTTATTTTTTCTTCACACTTAGCCACCCCCGCTCTTGTTCAAAATGTGTATAAACACAACGATTTTATTTTGCCATACATTATTTCTATTCCGAAATAATCTCAAATTGTCAAAGTTTAAACCTCATTACGAGTATAATTTTTAAATTCTCTTATTTTGCAGGCTTTCACCATGGACGGTCAATTTTTATTCACCTTCGGCAAGAAAGGACAGGAAACAGGGCAATTCAATTACCCTTGGGACGTTGCCGTAAATTCGCAATGTCAGATTGTTGTCTCAGATACGAGGAATCATCGTATCCAACTATTTACTAAGGATGGTATATACCTCAGGAAATACGGACATGAGACCAACTCAAAAATGTGGTACCTCCTTGATTCGCCACGCGGTGTGGCATTCAATATTGATGGAGAAATCGTCGTTACTGATTTCAATAATCATAAAGTACTTATAATTAACAGTAGTTTGTCAGAAATACGGGTATTACAGTGCGATTCTGCTGGTAGCGAGAAACTCTTCAACAGGCCACAGGGTGTGATAACAGACGTTTTAGGCAATATAATCGTGGCAGATTCGAAGAATCATAGAATTCAAGTATTCAACCGACATGGGTTTTTAATATGGAAGTTCGGCAGTTACGGATCAGGAATAACGGAAATGGACCGTCCATCCGGGATTGCATTGACTCATGATGGTCGAATTGTAGCGGTAGATTTTGGTAACAATAGAGTCCTTATTTTTTAAGCGATCCAATTTGACGCCTACAAAAGTATTAATTGCATCTCCAATCCTCACTTGGCTTCAGAGACGTCAAACGTTCTGACTGAGTTTTGAACTGCCTTAAAATCAGAGATATAAAAGAGCTTGGAAATGCAATTAATCCGGTAACGACCGGCAGCGGAAGAGAATAGAGTGACGAAAAATTCGTTTTTTTATCGCATGTAGAATACTCATATTGTATACTTGCATATTGTATATTAATTTAATTATCGCATGTAGAATATTCACTGGTTTTACCTGGATCTTAGAAGTAAGTTCATCTTTTCTCTTTGAGATGCAATTTTCTGGCTGTTTTAATCGTCGCAGATGTACGAATGAATAGCGTTAATGAATTCGGTGCAAAGGGTACATTTTTTATACTCTTTTATGATATAACTTAATTGACGTCTACAGATGGTGCAGTTAGCGGTAAAATTGAATATACGCCATTTAAAATTGAATAACTTGTTTTAAAATTTGACCATATAACGTAAAATTTTATTATTACTCAGGTAGATTGGTTTACTAAATGATATATACAAAGAATTAGGAAAGAATTCAAATTGATAAAAACCGTAAGGAAGAATGTGGAGGTCTGAAAATTTTATTGTTCATATTATAATATCGTTGTTGTGAGTTATAATTACGTAAAGTTGAAAAAAATCGCAATTTTCACTACTTGTCAAAAGTCTACATATATTTATGCCTGTCACTTCTTTCGATGGGCTTCAATAAAATTTTCAGCATAAACTAATCTCATAGAATTGGACAAAGTGTGTTGTTTAACTTCCATTACAAGGCCGGATAAAAAGGTTGAAAAACGCGACTTCGATATTTTTCCTGACAATTTCTACTAATCTTAATTTGTCGGAATTCTCTGTACATGTCACTTAGTAAAATAATCCACTTGATTTCTTAAAAAAATTCACGTCGTTTCGTTCGATTTTAAAAAAAGTTACTCAATTTTAAATAGCGTGTATTCAGTTTTACTCTTAACTGGAGATTAGAGGCAATATTTTTCTATTGGTATGTATAGCATAATATAGAAACCCGAATGAGTACCTGTCAAACTTTTCGGTTTTCTCACTTTGAGTGGTAAATACTAAAAAAGCCAAGTACGAAAGCAGGGAGAAATAATATAGAAGCGGGTTTCTTGATCTCAAATCATATCATTACGTGTGTCACCATTGATACGTCTATTTTCGCAATACAGGTAGCTGTTGCTCGCAAGGATTAGTACTGAAAACGCAATGAATGCGATGAAAGATTTGACAAAGAAAATTTTTAATATCGGTATCTAAGACCTTTAGCGTGTTAAATTTATCTTATATTATTTAAAATCAAAAGCTCTTCCTTGTTAGTTGATCGAATCTGGTATTTTGGCTATCTATAAGATAGAACCGAAGTAGATTATTTCGCAGACGCGAAATTGGAATCGGAAATATGTTCCTAAATAAGCTTCTATATGAATGTTCCTATTTCTTTTGAGAAAGGCGATGAGAAGGCGATATGGCTGTGTTATTTCTGCTGGAGGGCAAATCATATAACATTTGCGCAAGTATTAAATCGTACTAGGGTTAAGAGAATTGTAGGAATAAGTCTTACGATAAATTAATCAAATATTACATTATAATCTAAAATTGTCAAATATTACCTCTGTTACATTAGTCAGTCAATGTGAGAAAGGATTAGTCAGTCAGACGAGAAAGTAAATCAATGTAAGACAGGGAATTGATTGATTAATTTATCAGAACAATATTTTATTTAACGTTTAGTTCTTTTATTATTATGCTGCTATCAATCCCATTAGCTCTATTTTATTTATACTCGTTGTATAAATAAACTTTCTAATATTAAACGACTACTTATTTAATGTGACTATATTTCCATACACAGGTATAGTATTTTTAAGTCATTTATATTTAAAGAGAAGCTATTAGCTCGAGTGACTAACGTCGCAAAAACGTTTAATTATTTTAACAAGCGTATAATCTCAATATTATATTAATATATATATCAATACTATATTAATTCTAATTTTCTTCCCATGTTTTATAATTTCAGCTACTCTGTAATTTATAAAGTTGTTACTTATTTCATTGAGTATGTTACATTTGTTCAGTGAACGTAAGTAACGACTAATCGTTTTCTTTCCTCTGACACTTAACCAATTTATTAGTTGCTCTCGTCACGAGTGCGGCATACGGGCGAGACAACGCACGAGACGGTTGCCGCGTTCCTGCTCGCCTTGTGTATAGCCGAAATCGTCTCGAGTTGCTGTTGCTGGTTCGCCCGAGCGCAAAAGGCCTCGAGTGCAAAGGGTTAAAGTATGTCGTTCTACTTTACGTCACTATTAAGCATTTATAAACAGTTGAACAGTACAATTTAGACCACTTTAACATTTTGTTTTTAGATTTGTTTGATTATTTTAAGGAGCATTTCTTAAATCTTTTCGGTCATTTCTAAAATCTAAAAATATATATAAATAATATTTTTAGACCTCCGGGCTCCACCAGGACCCCTTGGCTGCTCGGGGCTCCACGCGGCCGCTTAGTCCGTTTACCGTTTAATGCGCGCCTGAATCGGTGCAAGAAAAACTATACATTTCTATTAAAAAAAAGCAGAAGTGACCTTGAAATATCTTAAGCATCTGCAGCTGAGAGAAGTTATGTATGTACATAGTGGATCCCTCGAAACAAAACAACTTTTGTTTGGAACACGTCTTCCTATCTCAAACAGTATAAAAGTTATTCCAGGTAGGATGTCGTAGGTGATTCACCCTGTATATTGCAGAAGTAAGAAAGCTAGAGATGTCAATAGGCTTTGTCAATAGGCTTATCTCATGACCCTTCTGGCACTGACAACGAGTCGCTGTACTGTGGGCCTGGCCAGGTCAGGGACAGGCCAGAATCTCAGAAATGGCCCGCGGTTTACAAACTCACCTGCACCCTTGGTCTAAAGCAGTGATTCTCAACCTTTTTTCGTCACGGTACACTTTTAATAATTTAAAAATTTAACGGCACACTGACAATAAGATAAATTAACAGAATTTTATTTCGCTTAATGATTGATGTACCTATAATATATTTTGCAAAATTAGCATAGGATAATAATTTTCAATGAAAAATACAACGAACATTGCATTACAAAGTGATCAAAATGTTTATTTAATGATAAATTATAAATTACATTTAATGCGAAATTTGAGCTTGCTGTTTTTTCATAACTTCATTTATATTTAGGAGTAAAAATGATAATGCAAATAAATATTTGGACTGAATGTAGTGTCAATTAATAAAGAAACGTAAAGAAGTAAATAATTTTCATTTCAGAAGGTGCCACTGCCTGGCAGTGACGGCACACTTCAAGAATATCGAAAAAGACTAAAGTGCCGCGATACAGTGGTTGAGAATCACTAGTTTATATATTCAGGAACCACATCTCCCTAGCATTTACATTCGATGTATTTTCTCTCTCTCTCTCTCTCCTCGCTCCTCTAGTGCCTTTATTATCTTAAAACCTCCAAAACGCTCACCTTCTTACTTTATCCCTCTTTCACATCCCTTCACCCCCTCCCACCAATTCCCAAAACTTCCGCTTCATAATTGAGGAAAAACGATTAAAGTTGTATGAGTCGTAAGATCTCTACCACAAGTCTAAAAAATGTAGTACAAAGTTAAAACGATAAATTTTTGGAAAAAATAATATTACTTTATCCCTCTCTCACATCCATGAACGCCGTCCCACTCATTTCCGTGAACTCTACTTAATTTTATCACATTTTTCTGACATAATTGTAACAAAACAGAATGACGCAGAAGGAGTAAGCATTCGAGAAAGTCACGAGTTGACAACGTCCAAAGACGTGAGGGTGTCATAAATCAGGCCCTTCCCATGGGGTCTGAAGCTTGGCCGTTTTTCCAGAACGAAGCGACAAAGCACTCTTTTCTGAGTCATTGCGACTGCTTTTATTATTTTTCTTTGTTTGTATACAGATTTAGAATTACTTGAACATTATTTTCAACAATTCCTTACATAATCTTCAGACTTCGCTCTTACTGTACATGACGAAATGTTTTAAACAAACTATTTTAATGTATATGGTGTATAAAAATTATACGTCACGACTATCATACCGAGACTCTCTGGATCGATGGAGATTTCTTTAAAAAATGGATCGCAAAATTGACCTGGACCTTGAAAATAAAGATCGAAAGATTGCAAATTTTTCTTATATTGTATCGTATATTACTAAACGCAATGAACAAAAGTTTGAAAGGGACATACGTCTCGAGTCAACCGTCCACACAAAAAGTAAAGCTGAAGTTTCAATGATTTTTAAGCGTACCTTATTTTTAATACGATATTATATTCAGTGAAGATTAATTTTGTGGTCCAGTTTTTAAAGAGATCTCCATCGATTCAGAAGTATAAAATTCCGCTATGGTAGTCGTGACATATAATTTTTTGAAACACCCTGTATATTATTTCGTTCACTAAAGTTCGCAAATATAAACGTCCGTATATTTTCGTGAGCCACTTTGTATAGACTTTTGTCGAGCTTGCTTTAGTGCCCCCCGTTACCGTTACTTTTAGCAGCGTCTTTCCTGCCAAATAAGTATCGTAAAAGAAACAAAGAGGAATAGACATTGTTCGGTCCAGGGGTACAGTTAATACGCAGGGACTTTGATGGAGAGGTTTATGATAAGTAAGTAAGTAATTCTTAGG
>NW_017177175.1:52850-53988 GCF_001652005.2 Ceratina calcarata
TTTAATGTATATGGTGTATAAAAATTATACGTCACGACTATCATACCGAGACTCTCTGGATCGATGGAGATTTCTTTAAAAAATGGATCGCAAAATTGACCTGGACCTTGAAAATAAAGATCGAAAGATTGCAAATTTTTCTTATATTGTATCGTATATTACTAAACGCAATGAACAAAAGTTTGAAAGGGACATACGTCTCGAGTCAACCGTCCACACAAAAAGTAAAGCTGAAGTTTCAATGATTTTTAAGCGTACCTTATTTTTAATACGATATTATATTCAGTGAAGATTAATTTTGTGGTCCAGTTTTTAAAGAGATCTCCATCGATTCAGAAGTATAAAATTCCGCTATGGTAGTCGTGACATATAATTTTTTGAAACACCCTGTATATTATTTCGTTCACTAAAGTTCGCAAATATAAACGTCCGTATATTTTCGTGAGCCACTTTGTATAGACTTTTGTCGAGCTTGCTTTAGTGCCCCCCGTTACCGTTACTTTTAGCAGCGTCTTTCCTGCCAAATAAGTATCGTAAAAGAAACAAAGAGGAATAGACATTGTTCGGTCCAGGGGTACAGTTAATACGCAGGGACTTTGATGGAGAGGTTTATGATAAGTAAGTAAGTAATTCTTAGGATCATCGACAATTCCCTCATTTGCTTGAGTTATTTCACTACCCTTCGGATCTTTTATTTTCGTTTCTTAATAGTCATCCTTGTCGTAAACCCTAGTTCCGGAAGGTAAATAGGTAATCGTTCGACCTAATAGTTCACTATCTCGAAGAATTTTCCATATTCGGCCGGTCCTTCGAAGATTTGATATCCTGAAAGACCGGCTCTCACTTCAACGTTGTAGGAGGGATTTCCCAATAAATTATATACAGGGATTAGGATTCGGAACACCCTTCGCGAATGGTCGCAGTAGAACCAGATATAACATTTTTAAGAGGCCGTAATCGCTATTTGTTTCTATCGAGGCAAAGGTACAATTTCAAGAATGCCTTACAATTTTTATTCACAAATTATTTGAGCGAGAAGGAAATTGTATAGAACCTTATTTATATCTCACAGCTAGAACTACAGCTTTTGTCTGAAACATTTTTCGCTAGGATGAAGAAAAAGTTATCTCAAAAAAAT
>NW_017177175.1:55682-56912 GCF_001652005.2 Ceratina calcarata
ACGGCTCACTTCCCCTCTTTTTCGCCCGTATTTCGAGCCCCACTACTATTCCCCTCGTGCGCCTTCGCTGACCATGCCTAGCATACCCCCATCAAGTACCAGACCCCACCATGGTCGCGTCGTCCCCACTTTCCGGCCGAGGGAAAAAACATCCCTCTGACGGCGACGGCCGATCGCCTTCAGACACTATGTCGATCGAACTTCCAAGCGGACAACGTCGTCCGCAGTCGAATCAATCTGGATTTAAGAATTCAAAGTGTGTGAGCCAAGTCGCGGCAGCCTAGTTAGTTACCAAGGGCTATTACCGATTGGAATCGACAACAACTACATAAAACGGACAATCGACACTAAATAACGGGAGTTCCTGTCAGAGGTAAGCTTATTATTTGAAAATTGCTAATCGGTCCTTACGATATCCTTTCCTTTCGTTTAATACATTTTGGTAAAACACGAATGCTGCCAATGCACATGCTAGCACATACGCGTTTGTGTCCGACCGCGCATTAGTATCCGATCATGCATCCGCGGTTTAAAATACAAACGTCGCGTTCTTAAAAGTCAAATCTCAATTTTCGAAAATCGGGTAGGAGAATACACAGATTCCATAAAAGAACGAGTAAAGCTAAGGGATCGGGAGATTACAGAATCAATCCGACAACTTACATGGTGTTACGTAAACGAATTAGACATAATAGGAGATTTTGACGAAGCCGAAACCGATCGTTAATTAATTACGGAAAACTATCGACCAATTAAAAACGTCCGCGATACAGCCGTCATCTGTAAATAGTATTTCACTGGTACCGCGTCGTCTTTCTCTCATGTGCTCTCGGTACGTCTCTCAGACTAAAGATTAATCTATCGAAATTTGATAACGTGGATAACGTCCAAAGGCGCGTTTCAGACTTTAATTCACACTCAATCTCAGTGAGGTTGAATACAATCAAGTGTTTGAATGAAATCCAGAAATTCCATTACTTGTGATTATTTCTTTACAAAAAAGTCGAAGCCGCGATCGGAGCATATCAGCATTACCGATTACTATTATTAGATAATTACGATGTCGCATGGAAGCATTTAAAAGTAATATACGGTAACAAACGTGATTTCATATTATACTATGCTGTACTGTTACGTGATACCATCGTGCTACCAGAGGCTGATCATATGCAGCATCACATTCGCTCGTTGCATACACTCACTCAATCGCCGAACGATATTTCCCAAATA
>NW_017177176.1:0-974 GCF_001652005.2 Ceratina calcarata
TAATTAGACCTCTCCTAACATACGCGGCCCCCATATGGTGGAACCTAAACCATACCACTATGGAAAGACTGTGAGCTTTCGAAAGGAAATGCCTGAGAGCCTGTCTCTCTCTCTATCGATCCCAACCCTCTGACTGGGTCCATTACATAAGCAATAGAACTCTATATAACCGGGCCAATATAACCAGAATCGACTCTTTTATCTTAAAAATCACGCGCCAGTATCTAGTAAAATTATCTTCGAGTGATAACAAGGTAATCAAATCTCTGGTTCCTGTAGACAACATTAAAGCATCTGAGCAGCTACTCTCTGGTTATATTGCGCCCGAAACCTTTACCTATTGTGACAATTTAGATATCATTCAAAACAGTCTTAATATTCCAATTCTCTACCACTGGAAACGAAATAGAGCAAATAAGAGATTAGCGTTTAACTCTGAAGACTTCGACAACAATCCTCATCTGTTTAAATATTCAACAAGTTTACCGCCGATCGACTACCTAAATTTCAGTAGGCTCAACACCCGAAAATATTGGTGGCTGTCCGCAGACAGCGATACTTTAGTTAAAATAAAAAGTAGGCGGCAGTCCCTCGTAGACTGCACTCGTTAAATGTGGTATCCCCACGGTCTCTACCAAAGATTTATTACCAAGTGCAATTAAGTGCCCAAAAGCAAATATTGGCGGTTAAATGTACTCCTTTGTAAATAGTGTACAAATTAGTCTTAGTCGGTTTTAGTCTTAAGTATTAGTTGTTAAGTTTCTATAGACTTAATATGAGGTTTTCTCTTGTGTCATTGCAAGCTATTTTTCCTCATAGTAACCTTTCTGTGGCATCAGCCCGATATCGTCGGCTCACTTGGAGCCTTACTTCTACGCGACTTATTTCTTTTAAGCAATATCCTAAAGAGCTTTCATCCTTGGAGATTTCCCAATGAAGGGAACAATGAGGATGTTCACCCTTAGTCTTAAGTG